>NC_089222.1:86675474-86849501 GCF_963924675.1 Phocoena phocoena | reverse complement strand
TGTGCAAATCAAGTGCTGTTCAACATCCTTTCCTCATATGTACAAGTGGAATAAAAATGCCCCTCTCTGGGAGGTCAAGTGAAAATTAATTAGCTGTGTTTTCTTTAAGTTCCTCTCCATTGATATTTCAGCACTCTCTGTGTCATTAATTGGAACAACGCTTTCAGACATTACTTCTATCTTGTGACCACAAAGTTCTCAGTGGAAATGGATATGAAGGAATCTGGGAAGTTTACTAATCACTACAGTTTGGGGATTCTGGTGAAATTTCCTAAGCTTTACATTTTAAAAAGGCACAAGAGACTCTTGCTAGATCTGTTAGACACTTTCAGCTGAGTGTTAGATTAAAAACACCAAAATTGTTTTTATTTCTTTTCTCTCTCTTTTCCCTCTTTCTTTCTTTGTTGATATCTCTTTCTGAATCTCTCTGGGTTTCACTCTTTCTCACTCTCTCTGTTTCTCTCTCTCATCTCCCTAAATTTTAGGGAACTTGTGAAAATGAAAGTTCAGCTGAGTGTTTTAACAAAGTTAGCCATCTCACAGCCTTGCTGGGAAATAAAGCGCTTTTAAATACGAGTGTCCTCAAACTCATTAGCATCCTCCTCCCCTTACCTCTTTCACATTGGGTCACTAACAAGTTACAATGTTTTTCTCTCTCCTCTCCATTCGCCCTTGTTTTGGGGTTTTGTTCTCTTCTTCCTCACTTCTGCCTTGCTTGCTCATCTTAGAAGGCTGGGTTGCCCTGCTGCCACCACTGTCATCAGTCCCCAGCAGACAGAAAGGCTAAAGTGTCAAAAGATGCCTTGGTTGCCTCTGACAAAAGTGCAGATCAGCTCTGAAAAGGAATAAATATGATAGGGGGCACAATAATAACAGTGTGCACTTGTGAACTGCAAAAATCCAGCAGGAGCTGGGGGCAGGGAGGGAGGGAGCCGTGGAGAATAGAAGCTGCCTCGGCAGGAGCCCCCCGGGGAAGGAGTGGAGGGGGTCCTCCAGCAGCAACCATCAATTCTATGGTGTGGTTTTGTTTTGTTTTGTGAGGTCTGAACTGAGGCTCAGCTGATGGGGCAGGGGGGTGGCGAGAGGGTGAATAAGGGATTTTACCCAAACCAGTGACTCTGAATGGAGGTCTTGGGTTCCGTTGAGGGGGCCTTGGCAGTGGGAGCTTGAAAAGAGGGTCTCTTTGGGTTGTTGTTGGGGGGGGTTAGGTGGAGGCTGGGGGGACATTTTGAGGTGGGGGGGTAGGGGGAAGGAGGAAAATAGCACAATAATGGGAAAAAGGAGGCCAGCTTCTGAGCTCTCATTTCTGACAATGAGTCCCATGTGGTTCTCTTTATCTCGGCCATTCAGGAGTCAATAGGGAGAGCTTTTTCATTTTCAACTCTGAGTGTACAGCCACCTCCACGCCCCATCTCTCTCTCTCACACACACACACACACACACACACCCCTAAAAGTGCGGGACACAGAGCAAGACATTAGAAATGTCTGAAAAGCTATTTGCTCAGCTGCAGATTTGCTGCATTTTCTGTCCGCCCGCTGGAACTGCACATATGGGACGGACACTCAGCTCACAGCCATCCCCACCACTGTTCTGCCCCTGTTCTTCCGGTGTCACCACACTCAGCCTCTAATCCCTCTTTTCTCTGTTGTGCACCCCTTCTCTCCTCCCGTGGATTCCTCAGTCTTTGACTCTTTAAATAGACATAAGTCATATGATGACAGGTAAAGCAGAGCTCCGTGATGGAGTGATGGTTACTTTTAACAAAATAAGCGAAAACAAGATGGGAGCAAACCCAAGCCTGAACTCTAGACTGTTTTAGTGTGTAGAAAACAACAGACAACAAACAACAACATTGTTTTTGATGGTGGACTTCTGTGAAATGTTAAGTCCCCAACTAGACGGATCCCTGTCAGTTTGTTCCTATGTCTATCACTGAGGCAGCCGCAGCCTCTGAAGTTAGCCTGCTAGAAAATAATTCATCGAGTTTTCAAAGAATATCGTAACGGATTCTCGTGGGATATGGGAATCTGAATAGGTACAACATTCTTAGTCAGGCATGGAGCCTTGAAAAAATATAGGTTCCAGGCCTCAAGATTCTGATTCAGTAGCTCTGAAAGGGGCTCAGGGTTTGTGAGTTTGTGTGTGTGTGTGTGTGTGTGTGTGTGTGTGCGCGTGTGTGTGTGTTGGATCAGAGAGGCATTAGTCAAATAATAGTCACTAGAGGGCTTCCCTGGTGGCGCAGTGATTGAGAGTCCGCCTGCCGATGAAGGGGACACGGGTTCGTGCCTGGTCCGGGAAGATCCCATATGCCGCGGAGCGACTGGGCCCGTGAGCCATGGCCACTGAGCCTGTGCGTCCGGAGCCTGTGCTCCGCAACGGGAGAGGCCACAACAGTGAGAGGCCCGCATATCGCAAAAAAAAAAAAAAAAAAAAGTCACTAGACACTAAGCCAGTGCCAGGCAAATGGTTGGTTATGTGACTTATATCCATCCGACCAGGGAAAGGCTCTCTGCTACTAAGCAGTGTAGCTGAATGAAAGAAACGGGAAGGAGGAAATTATCATTTTCATTACCAAACAATGAAGATAAGGGGAAGGAGTAATTGAAGATGACAGTAACATCACACAATTGCTCAGTGCCACACAGTTCCTCCAAGAATTAGAAGGGGCATTGAGACTCAGTTGTCTCAAGCTACTTGCCCAAGGTCACACAACTGGTAAGTGGCAGAGCCAGAATGCCTCCCCAGGCTTGAATGATCTAGACAGCAAGCTCTGAAGTGGGAGGAGACCCCAGGAGTGGGATGGGAGTGATGGAGTGCTGGAAAGTAGACTTCCACACAGCTCATAGGAATGCTCCTAAGGGCTGGTCATGCACTCAGTGGCTGTGAGCTGTGAAGTGGCTCCTGGCTACTGCCTTCTCATCAAGGGCTCCATGATGACTGTCCTTAACAATACTGTATTGTATATTTGAAAGTTGCTGGGAGAATAGATCTTAGAAGTTCTCATCATGAGGGAAAAAATTATAACTACGGGGAGTGATGGATGTTAACTAATCTTGTTGTGGAGGTCATTTTGCAGCATATGTATACATATGTCAAATCATAATGTTGTATACTTTAAACTTATATAATGGTATGTGTGAATTATATCTCAGTATAACTGGGCAGGGAGGGAAGAGTAAATAATTTTCTTAAAGAACTCCAGATTTCTCACCTTTCACAAATCTCATTTCTTCCTCTTAACACAACTTGCTCTGCTGGGCAAAGTACCCCACACCAGGCGTAGAAGGAAGATGAGTATTGCTTTTAAACCTATCTCTGAGCAGGCAAATGAGTATAGCTTTCAGGTCTCTCACACATGATGAGGAAATCACAGTTACCCTTTCCTTGGCTCCATTTCCAATGTCTTGAAGGTGCAGCTGTGTGGCTTGACTGTGAATATTGGGAAGGATGTGAAAAAGGTAGGAGAGGGGCCCATTCGGCCATCTGGCCACTTCTTAACCAGCTCTCCTCCAACCTGGTACTCTTCACGACGTTTGGAGTCCTAACTCTACCACACAATGTGGATGCGCTCGCTCACAGGGTTCAGATGTGCTTATCCCCTCCCTCTAACTACAAAGCTCCTTGAGGGCAGGAGCCCTGCCTCATACTTCTTCAGCACCCCCAACATGACCAAGCCCAGTAGGGAGCATATGCTGCTCGGTAACTGGCCTTTGCTGGATTCCCAACAAGTGCCTTTTCAATCGGAATGCTCAGAGTGGATTTGGTCTGCCAGTTGTTTTTGCTCACCATTCTGAGTCATCTTCCTCTTGTTGGCATGCTCCACTTTCTGGATCATCCCAATTGAGGTTTGTTAACTCCGTGTGGACTTGGCCAGTGACTTCAGTGCTGCCTTCAGCTCTTTACATATTCTGATGCCCACTTCGCTTTCCCCAGCCTGTTGTGTTGGTTCTACCCCCCTGAGTCAAGCCCACTGTCTTTAGGTGTGTGTCTGTGCTTACGTGGCGTATTCATAATCATCTCAACTGTTGTTTTGGGGGTTGTTTTTTTCCTAAATTAATTCATTTATTTTATTTTTGGCTGCGTTGGGTCTCCGTTGCTGTGCACGCAGGCTTTCTCTAGTTGGGGTGAGCGGAGGCTACTCTTCGTGGTGGTGCACCGGCTTCTCGTTGCAGTGGCTTCTCTTGTTGTGAAGCACGGGCTCTAGGCATGCAGGCTTCAGTAGTTGCAGCCCGCAGGCTCAGCAGTTGTGGCTCTTGGGCTCTAGAGCACGAGCTCAGTAGTTGTGGCGCACAGGCTTAGTTGCTCTACAGCATGTGGGGTCTTCCCGGACCCGGGCTCGAACCTGTGTCTTCTGCATTGGCAGGCGGATTCTTAACCACTGTACCACCAGGGAAGCCCCTCAACTGTTGTTTAGCAATGCTTCTTGTTCACCTGTTGCCAATTTCTTAATACAATGGCCAATCCAAACCTTCTCCATTCTTCCACTTTACCTCCAGACCCAGAGCTTGAAAACAATCCCACATGCTACTTTATTGAGGTAGTGGGGCCCCCAGGAGCCTGAGTATTCCATCTCTGTAGCCCTCTTCTTCCAGATATGTGGAGGCAGGTTTGTTTGGGGTTGTTTTTCGGTTTTGGTGGGTATTTGTAGGGCTCACCCCTTTAACAATGGGCCTTTCTCCTTCAGGTCTTTGCCTCCCTCAAATTCCTGTCCCTCTACAGTTTTTAGATATCATCAAATTTCTCTCCTTTTTTTCCCTTCTCCTTAATCAATAAAGATATATATATATATATATATTATATATATGTCACCACTATAATAAATTAAAAGACAACAGAAGCAGTTGCCCTTACGTTCCCCTTAGTTTCCATCCTATTTTTCCTTTTATCTAAAGGATAAATTCTAACTTTGTTATGACTCAGTCACTCCTTAATCTTTTGTCATCTGGTTTCCTCCCTTTCACTCTGTGTTGTTCATACTGGGAAAGACAACAGTAACCTTGAAGAGTCTTTCCTTGACCTCATTGTGCTGGGTTCTCTGCTGCATTTGATGCTGTGGCCACGCCCTCTTCCTTTCACTTCTTTAATACTCTGTGTGCCTCTGTTTCTTGTACTACTGCTATTTCTTCATCCAGGCCACACATGTGGACATTTCCTAAGATTCAGTCTCTGCATGTTTTTCCTTGGTGATGTCTTTCACTTACAAGCCTCCACTTATTACCACGTCTCAGTAGGGTCATACTGTCACACTTCCAATTGTCTATTGGATTTTTCTACTTGTCCATCTTACTATTACTTAAAACTTAAAATATCTCAGATTGAATTTATTTTTCCTCCTAAACTGTTCATTTTCTGTTCTACTAACTTCAAGCCTCAAGGTCACTGCCTTTCTGCCAACTATACTATCCCATCAGTCGTTAAAGTCTATGACTCCTTTAGATGAACCCTCAATCCTATCTATTCAGTTCCCTTCACCACCATCCTAATTCTGGCCCTTATCCCTGACACTTGGACTATGGAAATTAATCTATTAAAATACTTTTAAAAGTATTTTTAATCTGTTCCAATGTATTTTTTGTACTCACACATCCTGTGGTTCCATATAATTTACAGAATCAAGTCCAACCTTAGCCTAACATTCAAGACCTTTCTTAATTCAGTCGCAGCTCTGTGTTCCCAATGTTTCTCCCTCTACCATATTTCTCATAAACAAATACATCACTCCAGCAAGCTGTTCTGCTCGTAAGCTCCCAAACACTTTACGTTCTCTTATATCCACACAATTGCTTTGTCCTTCCTGAGGCACTCATCCTTCTTATTCCCATCTCTCCTGGCCTAACCTTCCTTCAAATTCCAATGCAAATCCTGCTTTTCAGAAAACCTTCCTTGCCCATCTCAATCTAAATCTCTTCTTTCCTTAAACTCCCTTGAACTCTCATAAACTCCTGGAAGGTTATGAAATTATATAAAATTACATTTTAGGTTTAAAATCTTGCTTAATTTCTTATTATCTTCCTAACTAGATTGTCTGCTCAACTTGGATATGGACCCGGAACTGACACCCAACTCAGACGTAGGAAATACTAGCTGTTCTCTTCTGAGTTTCTGTGGCTTTATAAATATAAGTTGCCTCTGTAAATTAAGTTCCAAGCCTGTGTGTTTATGAGAGCAGACATCTTCAATAGGATTAACTACGTGCTGGCGTGGATATTTTGTTGTGCTTCTTCTCAAACAGAATCTTTTTGATTGGCTACCAGTGGAACTCTATGTACCTTACCCTATCCTTTCTTTTTGCCTTTCTTAGCAGGTGGGAAAGAAGCAAGGTAGAGAGCAAGTCATATTCTCTTTCAAGTAGCCTCATTTTTCATACAATGGCTAATTTCTTTCTTTATGCTAAAGTAAGTCCATGGTTTAAAGCAAAAAAAAAAAAAAAAAAAAGAAGGAAGGAAGGGAGGAAAAAAGAAAGAAATTTTGTAATAGAATCTGATTTAAGTATGTTTTAAAAAAAATGGAAATTTATACCAGACAAACAGCTTTAGTATATCTAGATCATGAGTTAAGCACCACCTACACTCATTTACCAAAAAGGAAAGATGTGAGAATCATAGATATAAATACATCTTTTTTCCTTATGTGAGGAATCAAAATCTTTACTAATGAGACTTTGCTACTTTAATTCAGGTTAGAGTCAGTCCATCTTCACAAAGCTGTCTCCATTTCTTGCCAAGTTGGTGAAGTAATGTCTAGTGACTGACTCAGTGTATCAGTAGACCAGCAATAAAGGCATCACCTGAGAGCTTCTGAGAAATGCAGAATCTCAGGACACCCCGCAGAATCAGCATCTTCACGAGATTGCCAATTGATTCACATTCACATTAATTAAAGTTTGAAAAGCACTGAAGTAAAGCAGATTTGATGATTAGACAGCCTTGGAAATTTATCTCAGGTGGCGTGAATGGGATGCTTGTTTCTGTAGGAATCTTAAAGCAAATATGTGGGTGTTGATGAATTGACAATATAAGATACCCTCATCTTGCAGACCAGAGTCCTGAATAATGCTCAAGGCTGCAAGAGCCCTGAAAGAAATGCCTGCAGCCTTCCTCTTGGGCTCAGGAAATCCCTCCAAGATTTACAGTCCACCCTCCAGCCCTCACTCATTTCTGTCACTTTGCTCTCCTCCTGAACCTTCCCTCTCTGCCTTTCTACAGATGCCTGCTTTAGACAGGCTGGCAGCGAGTTCCTGCTGCTGCCCTTTGAGTGCCTCTCAACACCCTGCACGAGGCCAGGCTCCAGGAGAGAAAGGGCCTGGAACTCTGTGTAACCCAGGCATAAATTGACCCAGAGAGCGTTTTTCTGTAGTATGTCATCTGCTGCTGTCTTTTCTCTGTGATCTTTCTCAAAAGCCATCTGGAGAAACGTAATTGCTATAAGTATTGTATTTATTTCTTGTTGGGATCTGTTATTTTCCAATTAGGCTTTTCCTAAGTATATCTTCATTTTGAATAGAAAAAAAAGACTAGTGCTCATATAAAAGAGCAAAGACAGCAGAGCAGGAACAGGCCAACCATTTTGGTGTGATGCTGGGTTCTCCTTAACCCTGAGAACCACCAATGACATCACTGTAAATGTATTTTTTCACTCATGCATTCATTTTCAACAAATATTATTGAGCTCCTACTTGTGCCAGATGCTCTTCTATGGAGTGCAGGTATTTTGGTGATCAAAACAAAATCTCTTTGTCTTTCCATGACAGATATTTGGGGTGGGTAAGGAAGGAGAGAGAGAGAACAAAAATGAGTAAAACAAAACCTCTGGCCTCAAACCTCCAGAGTAAGTGGAATGATCTAGGCACAGATATGAGGAGGAAGAGGGGAAATATGGGAAAGTAGAGGAGAGGAAGGCAAGAGGTAGAGAAAGAAGTCAGAAAGACATGGGAGTGGTAGGGGATGCCAGTCACAGCCACTGCCCAAGCCATGGCCATCACAGCTCATGGGCTCCCACCCAGGCGCTGCGGCCAGAGGGTGCATTTCTTCTTTGGAGGGAGGAGAGCTGCAGTAGGAAAAGACACTAATAAGCCAGAGGCAAAACAGGCACTTAGTAACAAGAATCCTTGTGAAGAAAGGAAGTTAGGAATCAGATTATAACAAAGATATACGTTGGAATTTTAAAGCTCAGTAATTTTCAGAGGTTATAAGGATGCGTCAGAGCCTCCTGCCCTGAGAGTTCGCACAGCCCTGTGCAACAGTCCCACAAACACGTCGGGTGTGAATATGGGATCCTATGTGTATATGATGTGTCTTGGGATCGTGGGGGGCACAGCGCTTGGGCAGAGGGAAAGAAAGAAGGCAAGGCCATTAAAAGCCTTGCTGAGAAAGGTATTTCTTGTGCACAGAAAAGAATCAGGCCCCTCGCTCCCTACTGAGCCCATTTCTCCAGCCTTTGCCTGAGCTGTCAGGCATGAATCCCTGTAGCATTCCGTAACTAATTGACAGTAATGGGGGCCATTGGGAGTCTAAGAATACATGGCATTGCCCGGCATGCACTGGAAAGAAGGTGGGGGGGGGGCTGCCTCGGGGGCAGCTGTGGGGAAAATAAAGGCTGTCTTGTAAACTTATTTTAATGTGAAGGTAAGAGGTAGAAAGTAGGGAGGAGCAGATTTAGACAAACTTCTACTTTAGCCTAAAAATAAAAAATTGTAAATCCCCTATTTTATGCTCAGCTAATATTCCAGGAGACTAAGTTTGCCACAGAGAAGAAACAGATGGAATTTCAGTTAACCCCAGGGCCCCCTGTGAAATCTATATTGTACCCTCTGGATTTACAACATATTGTAATATATGACTGGAGCCTCCGGAGATTCCATCGCAAATCAACCCTCTTTATTCCAGGGGTTCAGAAAACAGCTACAAAGGCCCACTTCACAATCAAAAGTGGCCAACTTTTTACAACTTCATCCTCAGAGTTGAAATCAAATTTTTAAATTTTACAACAGATCTTATTTATTTGAGCAGTCTCATGTTTTTTTGAGGGGACATGTATTTTTTCCTTCTATTAATGGTGATGTTTGTGTGCTAAAACTGTTTAGCCCAAATAGAAATTTGTAAAAAATACACCATTTATCACACCTTGAGGAATGATTTGCCACAGACCCACAGTAAATTATCTCCTCAGGATTTTTACCTTTCTAGAATGTAGTTTTTAATGGTAAATATATTCAAAATAAAAATAAAAGCAGTTACCTCTGCTATGAATAGCACATGAAGGTGTAAATATTGAAATAACTTTTAAGAATTCCAAGTTGTTTTTCGAAGCCAGAATTGTTTATCAGGTACCTACAAACTTACAGCTTTGAATTTTATTTCTTTGCTTTTCTTGTATTATTGGCCTTGCCTGTCTGCATTTGTTCTTCATTTCAAAAATAATATTTGCATAAGCATTCAGCTTTTCACACACAAAAAAAACTTTCCAAATTAGTTGTGGCTTTTTGATATTAGGGATAAATTTTCAGCACATTTTTCTCAGCATGCTACTTTTCCCCAAAATTGAACATCACCTCAGATCTTTCATGACCTTCTGCAGAGATGAGTTTCCTCTGTGCTGTAGTGCAGACTCTTCACTCTTCACGTTGCTGCTCTGTTGTCCAGCATCGTTTTATGGAAGATTTGCCCCCAGACTCCTGGGGAATATCTTTAGGAATCCAGATAAGCAAAGACCTGTACCTTGAGAAGATGTCATTTTGGAGAACAGAAATGTGTCTTTTTTAAAAGAAGACTAGGGGTTGAAATATGCTGAGAAAAGTCTTCCTGTCAAAGGTCACCATGAGGAACTGAGGACCAGAGGGCTGTCCTTTGAAACACTGTCTATGAGACTCAGATGCTGAGAGCTGGAAGGACTAGAAGGGATGTCATTTAGGCAGTGGAGAGACTGTGTGTCCCCACTCTTCAGTTTCATGGAAGTTAAGCAGAATTCAGTGAGGCAGTGGCAGGGACGTTCCTCTCCAGATTGTCAGGAGAGCAGAGTTCTCGAGCCAGCATCTCTTTTTCTCCACCAAAAGCACAGCCTTGGAGGAACACATCAGGGAACCCTTCTTTTTCCCTTTATCTACCAACATGTAGCTAGACCAGCAGGGGCTGTTACGTGGTGCGGACATCCAACCAAATCAAGCAGAGAGCCTTCATGTGGCACAAGAACTCTTGTGGGAGTCACCAGGGACACTTAAGGGACTGGTCAACCCACTCTTCCACAAGGTTTGGAACATTGGCTCCAAGGTTGGAAGAGGGTCTTAATGGAATAAGCCCTTATTTCTAGTGGCATTGGTTTATCCCCTTAAACCACTCTTTAATCAGAAAAGTATATATATATAGTGTCCGAAACATGCCTGTTTTGGATCTTAATATCAGGCAAAGTTCATTTTAATGTAATTATTAGGGTTTTATTTCCTCATCTGAACAAAAACATGGATTTGTTATTAAACCCAGACCAAACATTCATTTAACCTGTCTCATTTCTATACTAGATATCATTTATTTTGCAAAGAGCAAATATGTGGTTACTTAAAAATAATATACCAACCAAATATTAAGAGTGATTGAGTTTCTGTTTGCTTTTTTTTACCTTTTGTGTGTATTTATCACATACGAATAATAAAAGTCAATACTGCAGTATTTGCTATGTTCCAGGCACTGTTCAAAACGCTTTATATGTATCAATTATCTAATCATCACAGTTCTCTATGAGGTACTATTATCCTCCTTTCCAAAAAGATAACATTAATGACATGAGGAGTGTTCTGAGAACATAGATGTTTCTCAGCCTTTAGAGTTTATGGCCAGGTATCAGGTTTTCTGATGGCCTGTTCATTTGCAGAGTTGAAAGTGACTTATCTTTTAAAACATAGTCAATATGGTTCTTCTTCATTTGTCCTGCCCTAACTTCTCCAAGTCTGCCCTGAACTCTACACTATTTACAACGTATTTAAGACTCCCGCAATTGTGTTTGGCAATTTTACTCTTGTTCCTTCTGTTTTTATTTTTATCCTATTAATTTCCTATTCCAACACCAGCAGAAATTAAAGCAAGATAAAAGGAGAAGGAAAGGATAATATAGGAGGTGTTCTGAAATCACCTGGTTTAAACTTCACAATCAGATAACGTGGGAAATGTATTCAAATAACTCAATTGAAAAAAATATATGCTTGGTGAAACTTTTTGCTATTATTTTGCTTTTTCCTTGTGTATGCGTTTTCTGGGTTGGTTTAACTATTTTATCATCTCTTTTACTGAAGACTCAAACCATGATTGTTTTTCATCTCTTTGCTGAACCAAGGGAAGTGAGTACATTAGACCAAACAAGTTTTCTGTTAGATCTTACATACTAGTTTCTTCCAAAAGTCTTCACTGACAAGCCTTTCCCAAAGGTATCTATTCCTTTCTTTGAATTCTCTTGGCATTTAAGTATATAGACAGCACCTTACCACCAAGCTTTTGTTTATTATCTTGGCTTGGGATTGTTCTCTATTTATTTAACTGGCACACATCTTAGCCAAGGAAAACGGCTATTCTTTTTCTTTGCAGATTCTGCAGAGCCTGATTTTATAGGTCAGACAATTTGATGAGCTGAATTAGAGACAGTGCTATATATAAATGACATATTTCCCTAAGTATGATTGCTGAGCACTGAATTCATTGGGAAACTGGGCCAAGTAGACAAAGTATCACATCTAGAAGAGGAGAAATGTTGGTTTGGACTGTGCCAGATTCTGGCAGATGGAAAGATAAGCCTAGGTGAGGTCAGGAGCCCAGACAGCAGCAGAAATGGAGCTGGAATCCAGCCTGGGCCCCTCGGTGATGGTGGGACCAAAGGAGGAAGACTGTCCAGAATATTGGAAGATGCTGAAGTTAGAGACCGGAAGTAAGACTGGGTTTTCTCTAAACAAAAGAAGAGACATTCTCTGTAACATTTGTAGAGAAGAGTCCAGGAGAAACATCTGCACTGAGAATGGAAAGCCAATCCATGGGATACCGGAGACAAAGATGTTCAAAGAAAAGCATTAATATGGTTGAGTGACTTGCCAGGAATGTTTGACTGGGCTGTTATGACAAAACCGATCCCAGGATCTGATTTTTGTGGTTTCAACAACTCTTTATCCATTCTCTGCCGGTTGCTCTCTTTACCATAGTATGAGTTTTGACCTTTCGTTCTCTTTATCTTTGGAAGCTCCAAAGACATCATTGTTTAAGGAGGATCAGACTGCCAGAGCAGAGTCACACCATGTGGACTGTCCTGAGCTTGCCACTGGCACCGTGGCAATGACAGCCACTCAGGCCCAACAGTGTTACTATTTCAGGCTATATCTTCTTCTGTATATTAGCAGGCTGTTTTTATGTCTTCAGAAATCATTTCTGCCTGTCATTAAGATTGATAAACTAAGTTGGCATTCATGTAGGATCTTTCCAACAAGCATCTAAAACTCAATAATGACAAAAGAATCCCTCTCTCTCTAATTGACTTTATCTTTCGAGCAGTTTTAGGTCTACAGAAACATTGAATGGAAAGTGCAGAGTTCCCATATACTCTCTCTCCCTCCCTATTCCCTTACCTCCTTCCTCCACAGTTTCTCCTGTTATTAACATCTCGTATTGCTGTTGTACATTTCTTACAGCCTATGAGCCAATATTTATACATATTTATTAACTAAAGTCCATAGTGTATATTAGGGTTTTATACATCCTATGGATTTTGACGAACGTATAATGAAAAGCATCCACAATTACAGTATCGAACAGAATAGTTTCACTATCTGAGAAGCCCCCTGTGCTCCACCTACTCATCCCTTCCTCCCTCCCTCCCTGTCCTCTAACCCCTGGCAATCACTGATATTTTTACTGTCTCCATAGTTTTGCCTTTTCCAGAATGTCATATAGTTAGAATTGTACAGTACGTAGTATCTTCAGATTGACTTCTTTCAATGAACAATATTCACTTTAGGTTCCTTCATGTCTTTCCTTGGCTTGGCTTTTCTTTTTATCACTGAATAATATTCCACTGTCGGATATACCATGCTCACCTACTGAAGGACATCTTGGTTGCTTCCAAGTTTTGGCAGTCATGAATAAATCTGCTGTAAACATCCATGTGCAGGTTTTTCTCATTTTGAAGTTGAGTAACAGAAGCAAGCCTCCCAGAATTCTATATCCCCACACTTCCCCATCTGACTCATTGACTGGCTGGCTCCAAGGCTCTAGGAACTGATTGCTCACAACCATTCTTGGTTGTCCTCCAAGCTTAACATGCAGAGGTTAAGGTCATAGTTATGTCCAAATGGCCTGATGGCTGATCCCAGCCCAGGTCAAGATGAAATCTAAGATATCACCATTGTGGAGGAGAGGCAGTCTTAGCTGACCCAAAGGAACCTATTCCACCACAGCCTTTGGCCCGTGGAACTTGGACTTCTGTCCGAGAGGTCACTTGGAAATGCCATTTCCAGCCACATGCTGCAGACAGGCCACTTTCATCTTCTGAAGCCAATTCCCAGCTAGCTAGATGCTACATTTATAGCCTACCCTTAACACCTTCCCACCTGTGTGTGTGTGTTTTTCTTTTAATATAAATTTATTTATTTATTTATTTTTGGCTGAGTTGGGTCTTTGTTGCTGCCTGCGGGCTTTCTCTAGTTGCGGCGAGTGGGGGCTACTCTTCGCTGTGGTACGTGGGCTTCTTATTGTGGTGGCTCGTTGTGAAGCGTGCCGGCTTCAGTAGTTGTGGCTCATGGGCTCTAGAGCGCAGGCTCAGTAGTTGTGGCGCACAGGCTTAGTTGCGCCACAACTACTGGATCTTCTCAGACCAGAGCTCAAACCCGTGCCCCCTGCACTGGCAGGTGGATTCTTAACCCCTGCACCACCAGGGAAGCCCCACCTGTGTGTTTTTGAAACCTGCTTCAGCCTCAGGAAAATAGTCATCATGAAGTTCTTTGTTTCACTTAGATGTTCTTATGTTACCAAACCTGGGTCTGCTCACCCACTCTACACAGCAAAACCAATATACTGACACCAGTTGTCATGAAGGAAAGTACAGTGTTTACTGCAGGGCACCAAGCAAGGAGAACAGGCAGCTCATGCTCAAAAGACCCGAACTCCCCAATGTCTTTCAGGGAAGGGTTTTTAAAGGCAACATTTAGGGTAAGGGTTTCAGGGGGCATGACTTTCTTCTGATTGGTTGGTGGTGAGGTAACAGGGTGATGTTTCAGGAATCTTAACCATCAACCTTCTGGTTCCGACCAGCCTGGGGTCTGTGTGCTTGTGGTCAGCATGTAGTCACCATCCTCCACCTGGCTGGGGGTCTTAGTTTCTGCAGAACGACTCAAAGATATGTGTCAGATTGTTATCTATATTCATTGAGGAGGAACTAGGACTGTTTCATCACTGAACTATTATTTAAGCTATCATTACTTTTCTTGTTTGACTGCTTGTCCTTTGTTTCTGCATTCCCTTACTTTCCTAATTAGTTAACTGCTTGAGTCTGCTCTTTGAAACTCAGGGAAGGCCTAGGAGACTAAAGCCTTTTTTAAAAACAAGAAATGGGGATACAAAAGGGCTTTCATACCTGGGAGGACCTCATAGGGTCCTGCTTGGTTTTTTTTTTTTTTGCGGTACGCGGGCCTCTCACTGTTGTGGCCTCTCCCGTTGCGGAGCACAGGCCCCGGACGCGCAGGCCCAGCGGCCATGGCCCACGTGTCCAGCCGCTCCGCGGCATGTGGGATCCTCCCGGACCGGGGCACGAACCCGTGTCCCCTGCATCGGCAGGCGGACTCTCAACCACTGCGCCACCAGGGAAGCCCCCTGCTTGGTTTTAATCCCACCTTTTCTTTGATACTCCTCAATCCTGAGAGTAACAGGGGTGAGACAAGAAAGGGAATAAAGTTTTAGATAGAGAGGTTCATTGTAAACATGGCAGGGGAATTCGGTTTTAGGGAGACTCGGTTTCAATTAGAGCCATCCACTTTAGATTTCTCCCATTGGTTCCTTCCCTATGTTAATGTGTTATCCTCTTGACATCTACATACACTTAAAATGCATTTGGGGGGCTTCCCTGGTGGCGCAGTGGTTGAGAATCCGCCTGCCAATGCAGGGGACATGGGTTCAAGCCCTGGTCTGGGAAGATCCCACATGCCGCGGAGCAACTAGGCCCGTGCGCCACGACTACTGAGCCTGCGCGTCTGGAGCCTGTGCTCCGCAACAAGAGAGGCCGCGATAGTGAGAGGCCCGCGCACCGCGATGAAGAGTGGCCCCCACTTGCCGCAACTAGAGAAAGCCCTCGCACAGAAACGAAGACCCAACACAGCCAGAAATAAATAAATAACAAATAAAATGCGTTTGGGGTGTTTTCCTATGAACATGGGGGCTTCCACAGAGAAGTTGCAGAGGTGGCCTGTCTCCTCAGGCTCCTCTCTTGGCAGCTTCCTTCCCAGCCACCCCCTGGGGCCTCTGTGCTCACCATAGCCCCACCCTCAGCCCTCAGGGATCGCTCACAACCCGCTCACAGGCTCTCTAGTCACCCCAGTCATCCCGGAGCAGTAAAGGGATGAAAAGAGCTTAAGCATCTTTCCTCCCTTAATGCATTTCAAAAAGGGACTGCTAGGATCAGTCAGGAGAAGAGTAGACACATGAAGCTTCGAGATACCTGACCCCACCTCGAGGTGGAGGCACTTTGGCTCTCCTGAGATGGGGAGAAGGGAGGCTCCAAACCCCTTAAAAGTTTCCTTTCCAGGTTAGCTCCTCACTTAGAGGAGCCTGAACATCTCCTGGAAACTGTCTCATCAGGTAATTCACCTCTCAAACATTCCCTGAAGGGAGTCCGATTTTCAGTTTTCTTGGGGTGATTCTTTGGAGTTCACACTCCTCACTTTTGTTCAGAGATCTGTTCCCATCTAGCTCCTGCTTGAGGAATGCGTGCATCGTGCTGGGTGTCAACAGAGTGGCCTTTTTCCGGCCAGGCCCAAGCGCAACCTCTCCCTACCTTGTTTAACTTTCTGTGAAATGTGGCCGACAGCACTCAGTATGAGAGTACCCATAAAAGTACACATTAGCACTAGAGGAGAGGGGTGGATGCTGTACCTGTTAAAGGCAGTAAAAGGAGGGCAGTAGGAAGGGGACTTTCTGCGACAGCAACGGAGGCAGGAAAAGAAGTAGCAGGAAGTGGGCATCAAATCTTGGCAGTCCTGAGGAGGAAGGGGGAAGACAAAAGGTGAAGAAGCAGTGAGGGTGAACTGAGTGAGATGGTTTAGTTACGATGTGTTTTGTGTGCCAGGATCTCCGTGGCTATTTAAGTAAAGAAGGCAGTCTGCTTTCAAGATCTGGTTTGGCAATGAAAAACAGTTGTCTGTCATTCAAATAGCAACGCTGGGTTTGAATTAGGAGAAAGCCATTGATTATCCTCCTATCAGAAAACTCTTGAGTTAGCACTACCTTGTTTCATAAGCAGACTAAGCAAGGAGGGAGGCTCTAATGTTTGCACAATCTGCCACGTTTGCTGAGCCACACTTCCAGGGGATTTACATGCGTTACCTCCATTTAGGGAGGTATCTCCATCTTAAATGGGAGTCAGTGAAAGCAAGAAAGGTTAAGTGACTTGCACAAGGACACATGACTAGTAATTTTCAAAGTCTTGGTCCAGCTGTTTCCAAAGCCTGACCTCATGCTATGTAGGTGATTGGAATTCAGCTCTGCTACTCCCCTACTCCAGACCCTCCTCCCACTAAGACAACAGTTGTCCCTTAGGTAGAAGGAGCTAGAAATTTTACAATTAGAGATTTATCCTTTATCTAAACATTTTATTCTTTAGTAAATTTCTACTGAGAGGAATGAGCCATTAAAAAGTTTAGCATTAATGTCTTCCTTACTGAGAACATATTTATGAGAGAATTTCCTGCAAGGAAATTTTGATCATGTGCATGCGGAGCGGGAGGCAGTCAGAAAAGGGACAGAATGAGAGACTGACACAGAAGAGGGAGGCAGAGATGGAAGACACCTTTGCTTAATCCTCAAATTTTTGTGCTACCCGGGGGAAGCCCTCCCCCTCCCAGCTACTCTCCCTGTCCAGGGAACATAAGGGTAACTGGCTAGTTCGCCCGAAAGGATCAGCGAGTGGGCAGAGGCCAGAGAGGAGAAGGCTGCCGATAGCAGGGATGGGGGTGGGGGCAGTGAGGTGGAGACAAAGGGGGAAGTAAAGTAAAAAAATGATAAGCGATGAAGAGAATGGCTGATGCTGGGGAACCCTGAGAATGCCGGACCGCCAAGCAAGGGCCTTTCTTTTTTTCACTTTCCTTTTTCCTTTCTTTTTAATTTCCCTTTATTTTATTTCGCTGCAGCACGTATAATCAATTACAGCCTGAATCAGGATAAAGGGAGGGGAAGCACTTTAATTCATAAATCAATTTTATACGGTCATCAGTCAGGTTGTGAATGCAAATACCTCTGTCGGTTTAGGTTATTCAGAATTAATTGACTCCCACCGGGCTGGGCTGCAGATGGAGAGGGGCTTTCTCACAAAGTCTCCTTGGGCCCAGCTTGGGGGCTGCCCGCTTCTGCCC
The DNA here is from genome assembly GCF_963924675.1 of Phocoena phocoena. Classification (NCBI taxonomy): domain Eukaryota; kingdom Metazoa; phylum Chordata; class Mammalia; order Artiodactyla; family Phocoenidae; genus Phocoena; species Phocoena phocoena. The sequence goes on along the minus strand of NC_089222.1, from coordinate 86,831,914 downwards.
TTCCCCCTCAGGCCCTCAGCCACCACCCTTTGCTCCTTTACCCTCTGGGCCCCAAACGTGGAGATGATGGGGGTGGGCATCCAGCAAAGAAGCTGGGTGTATAAGAGCCCAGAAAGATTGTTTGAAGAAGGAAGGGGATACACAGAAAGATGAAAGACCCCAAACAAACCCTCTTCAGTCCAGACCCTGCAGAGACACCTTTATGTGATTAGAAATGCTTAGCTTTCAAGGGTCTGCTTTTAAGTTCTCTTGAGCTTCTTAAATAAGAAAGAAAAAAGAAAACAAATGGAAAAGCCAGAGCCCCTGGAGTGAAGCTGAAGGGATACCATTCAGAAACCACCAGGTCGCAGTGGTGCCTGCGGCTGCCAGATTTGAGCAGCAGGGGAGCAGCCCGGGAGAGAGGGCGAAGGGCCTGCAGGGCCCAGCACAAGTGAGGGCAAGGTCCTGCCCAAGCACCTTAGGCTGACGGGCACGGAGAGCCCCGGTCTGTGGACCCACACCGCAGCATGCGGAGAGAAAGAATGAATCAGGTGTAGGAAGGACTGTGGCTGCCTAGCCGGGCAGCACCTGTTTCCTAAGTCAGGGTCTTCTCCCACAGGAGTTCACTCTAATTTGGAAAAGACACACACCTACCCACCCGTACATTAGGCCTACGCTGTCCTCTACTTCCCAGCTAGTTATAACCCTGAGCGTGTTGCTCCAAATCAGACTGTTTTCGTGGTTTTCACCAATGTTCCCCACGTTAGACTCACCTAGGGAGTTTTTTGTTTTGTGTGTTTTGTTGTTCGTTTGTTAATGTCGATGTGCAGGGGGTCCACTCTTAATAAATCCTGCTTTAATCAGGTCTTGAGTAGAGCCCAGGGAATTGGTGTTTTTTTTATAAAGCTGCAGGTGAGTCCAATGTACAGGTAAGGATAGAGCCACTGAAGTATCTGAGAACCACTCCCACCCCCAGGCCCCATGCTCTCCCCAAAATCCAGGAGTGGTTCTCAAAGTGTGGGGCATTGTATGGGGAGGAAAAAGATTGGTAAGGAAAAGAAAAAAAAACAAAATAAAATTTGCGACTACATATGTTGCAGATTCCCTGGTCCCCTCCAGACACAGTGAATCTCTAGAAAATTCTGTAACTTATACAAACTCCCAGCAAGTGTGGGAACCCCTGCTGGGGCAGAGCACCAAGATGTTTGCGCTGCCTTTATTTGAAAGCAAATCCTACCCTGCTTTCCATTGCTGGGCATCACATTTTGCCTTCATGTACCAGTTCTGAGTTTGTGAATTCTGCCAGAGAGCTCTGCTGAGAGACCCAAACCTGAATCTGACACAAAAGGAAAGCAGTCCATTTGATGGGATGATCTTAAAGTTTGCATGTTCCCAAACATGGGTTCTTAATCCACATTGAGCCTCTGAAAAATCAGCTGCAAAATTCGTAACATATTTTTAACCAGAACTCAGATAATCAGCCCCTGATCTTTAATACAGTAGCTTGTATGCAAATGAGCCATATTTATTTATTATAAAAGGCTAAGAGGAATTCTTGGAGAAATGTTCCAGTTAGTTGCTCATTTGTATTTTACCATATACTGTTGGAGGCAGTAAAACTGCCTTTCTTTAAAATTCTTAGTACTTCAGACTTCATTCCCAAGTCAGACTAGACTTCCTCTCCCAGAAGTCTGAAGGTCTTAATGGAGATTAAATGTGTGTTTTCTCCTGCTGTACTTAGCCAGCAGCAAAGAGAAATTGTGGGGGGTTGGGGGGTGCAGAATGAAAGGGCACCTTGTTTGCAAAGCTCTGTGTTTCTAAGGTAGAAAACGAAGACGTCCATTCGGGGGGAAAAAGAAATCCTTAGACCATTAAGGCAGTATGCCAGGGTGATTAAACATACTGCCCAGCTTGGAAACAGCTGCACCACTTACCTTGGACAAGACGTATAACTTGTGTGCCTGTTTCTTCCTCTTTAAAGTGGGAATGTTAACAAGAGCTACTTCATAAGGTGGTTGTGAGGATTAAATGAGATAAAGCGTCTAAAAAGCTAAGCAGAAAGCAAGCTCAGTAAATGGCAACACTTGCTTCGACTGAGAGAAAGCATGGATGAGAGGTTTCTGAAGAGTGGATCAGTGGGCCTGTTGGTCTGCCTTGGTCCCCGCCAGTAGCAGCAGCAGCCTTGGGAACTTGTTATAAATGTGAAATCTCCAGCCCCATCCCAGAACTACTGATCAGAAGCTCTGGGGGTGGGACTCAGCTCCCTGTGTGTTAACAAGCCCTCTGGTGATTCTGAACCACCCTAAAGTTGGAGAACCACGGGGTAAGTGAAGGGCTGGAGGCTTGGCAAGCAATCAGAAGGTTCTTAGGGTCAAGCAGTTTGTGGTAAAGAAGGAGGTTGGACTCGACTCTCTGTATAGGAAACACAGGAAGATGGCTTACACAACTGTGTTTGGGATTGGAAGGAGAGGCAGCTCAGAGGGACTGCGGCCTGGGGTGTCCAACCAAAGGATGAGATCTCAGCAGGAACCATAACACTTTGTACAACAGCACTGTTTGCAAAGCCCTGCCCCAGGCAACCTCTCAGACCTCACAACCTCAGACTGCCTTCCCTCCTCCACACTCCCAGCCCCTCCCCAGATTCCAAGACCCAGGGGTGCCTCCAACCCCATTGCAGCCTGGGATGTCAGCAGACTGCACCGCCCACTCTGTTGCCAGATGAGAGCAGCAGGGAAGTCTGAGTCTCCTGGCCTAGACTTGTGCAAAGAGGGCAGCTCTGCCAGGAAAAGGGTCCTAGAAGGGTAGTCTCAGCCATGCTGCTTTGAGATGTCAGTGGAGTACCTTCTCCCTAGCACGTTCCTTCTCCCACAATAGGATTCCCAAGAGCCAGAAGGTGGAGATGGGGGGAAGGCAGTCTGTAGGGGTGGAAACAAAGGAATTTGGAAGTCATCTGTATAAAGGTAGTTTTTTTTTTTAAGGTATCAAAAAAAAAAAAAAAAGGAAAGAGAGAAGTCCAGGGGTTTCAGAGAGAAACCACATATTCAGATCTATAAGAGGCTAAAGAAGGAAAAGCAGGCACAGTTAGGAGCCAAAGGGGTGGTTAAAGTGCCCTGTTAAAGATTTCTACTTCCATTCCACGAACAATAATTGAGCACCTGCTGGGTTCCAGGGACTCTGCTATACTCTGAGAGACAGAAATGCATAAGACACAATTCCTGCCCTCCAGGAGCATTTGAAGAAAGACAGAAGAAAATAGAAAATTGTGCACATTCCTTCCAAAATGACATCTGAAGAAGAGGAGAAAACAAAGCAACTCCCAAAGTTCTTTTTTAAACACTTGACTTAAACTTGATATTTGGAGTTCAGCAAAAAGGCAGAGTGCAAATGATCCACTCCAAACCTCTCTCGTTTACACGCACCTACATACATGCACATGCGCATGTGTACACACACACACACACACACACACACACACACACACTTCAGCAGCAGTCGTGTCCTTGTGGAGCTGGCCAGTGAAGGATCTGCCTTCCAGTGGCCCCTGGCCCTGCCACAGGACTTCAGTCTTGATCAGAAAAGCACTAGAAATTCATTAAAGAAACAAATCCTAGAGTTTCTGGTATGTAAGCCAACTCCAACCTACCCTCCCTTCCATGAGGTAAAGGCAAAGGAGCCTGACAAACACAGATCTGATTTCCTGTGAAATGCACAGGGGTTTAGAAACTAGGAGAGGAGCAGGATTTAGACGAATACATTTTGCATTTTATCACACAAGATACATAAAACCCTTTTGTCGTGTTCACTAGGCCCAAGCCCCCCTTAGTTTCATCCATCCTTGACTGGCACCACATCCTGTCTTGAGCTCAGCCCTTCAGATCCCCCTCCCTTTGGGCTGCCTCTCCTTGGGGAAGAGAAGTTAAGGCAACTTCGTTGGTGTGGTGGCTGGGACTTAAGTCACATGCTTCCCAAGATATCTGTCCCAGTGGTCACTTTCCCAGATCACTGTCCCACTTTCACACTTTCTCTAAATGTGAGCCAGTCAGTTATTAGGCTGGGGAAAAATGGAGACCCTAAAAGGGGCCCCTTTGTTACTCTTCATGCATCAGCCCCCAGGTACTCCTGGTATCTGTTCTCTTGCTCCCTGAGGAAGAAATGAGTTTTTATTCCCTCTCAGGTCTCTGCTGATATTTATTTCCCAGGTCAGTTCCAAACAGTCAAATGAATTTTTCGGAAAAACTACAGCTGGAGTGTCAGGGTCCAGGTAACAATATTAAAATAATCGAGAGAGGAAAAAATCTCAGAATCCCTTGGGTGTTTTCTTCACAAAGTTTTCTTCTGGGCATCCTTACACACTCAGGGTTATTCCCTGCTTCCCTTCTGTTGTTCTCCTGGGCCATCTTCCCTGCCACTTCTTTTTTTCTCTGTATTGCTCCCCAAAGCACAAGCTATGTGTGTATGATCCTGAACAAAGTTGATTCCAAAAGTTTTTTTGTTTGTTTGTTTGTTTTTTAAGAATGTTCCTTAGACAAAAAACAACCCTGGCTGCAGCTGGAGGCTGCTGGGATTTCTGTGCCTTGTTTTCATGCATGGCCCCTTTCATGAAACCCAAGGGAATTCATGGGGGTGGGGTGGAGGAAAAAGAGGGGGAAGAGAGGCGTGAGCCTTTACACCCAAAGTGGGACCTCTGAAGAATTTACAGCGTCTTTTCTGGAGACCGTTAAGGTTTATTGCCCTAGTACCAGCAGCTACAGTGCTCCGTGGCGCTCAGAGCTGAGCCCGTGCGGAGGATCCCCTAGCTCGCTAAAGCTGGCAAGAGGCCAACTCTAAGGCAAGTTCACTTCAGGAAGAGAGAGGGAGCTGGCTTCATTGGGAGGTGGGTCGGAGGAGAGGGAGAAACCCAGAGAGTAAATAAGGCATCATCAAGTCACAGCTGCGGCTCCACAGTCAAATAAAGCTGACTTTGGGTGACTTTCCACCGTTTACTAGCTTCTGATATTAAACAAGTGATTTAACCACTCCAAGGCTGAGGTTTCTAATCTGTAAGCCGGAGCTCATAGCAGCACCTAATTTATTGGATTATTGTGAGGATTAAATAAGATAAATCCTGTAAAGGGTTTAGTACAGTGTCTGTACACAGTAAAAGCTTAATGTGTATTATTTTATATTGATATGATTATAAATAATGACATTGCAGGAAAGGAGAGGCCACCAAGTTCACACTTTTTCTAAAGGTGAATGTGTATAACGAGACGTAATTTCTTTCTTACCTCTAAACATTGCCTTCTATGGCAACTCTCCCAGCCACGTCTGCTAGGTACCTTGGGTGTGAGGGGAAAGACCAGTAAAAAAATAAAAAAGAAGAAAAGTGAGAGAAAAAGAAGAGATGATAGTGAAGGAGATTTATAGGGAGAAATAATTGGAAAAAGACATGAGAGAAAACTAAGTGAAAGAAAAGAAAATGGAAATTGTCAAAGATGGAAAGAATTTTTGCAGCTGGATACAGACTAAGCAGGAAATGCGGATGAGAGGCAGAGGAGTCTGGAAACGTGCAGGGCTTGGTTTGCCGGCCAGTGAGTCCTCTGGGGAGGTAACGACTCCTAAAAGCCATGAGCTTGCGGGTATTTAAAAAGAACCTAAGCAGCAGAGCAAACCTTCCTGCAGGACATATAACCCCTCTGTATACTTTCTGTCAGTCACAAGCCCTCCTTCCCAACCCTCCCTGAGCCGTAGGTGGATGCCCCACCTCTAGCTGCACAGTCTCACACCTGCAGACTTTATGTAATCCTGAAAGAGACTTGGTTCTCCAAGATAATGTTTGACACTTTGTGCTTTGGGTGGCTCTGCCGCAAAGGGTTAAATTATCCCATGCCTGGGGCTTGCTAAATGCTCCATAGTGTTTGTCGAATGACTGAGTGAATGAATGAATGAGTCATGTTGAGGCAGGCCTACGTGACTGCTAAAGGCTACAGGGTTTCTTCCTCAGGGGTGAGGGGGTGGAAATGTTCTAGAATTAGATAATAGTGGTGGTTGTACAACCTTGTGAAGGTACTAAAATTGCCGACTTGTACATTTTTAAATGGTGAATGGTATGGTATGTGAATAATACATCAATAAAATAAATATAAAAGCATAAGCTACAGCCTTAGAGAAACAGTCACAACTAGCGCTTATCTTCCAGTTTGCTCTTGACATTGGGTCCTCTTCCCATCCCTTTGCTCCTTCTCAGAACATAAGGACAGAATAATTACCTTAAAAAGTCTTTTCAAGTTTTCCTTGGATTTTCAAGTTCCCATGAAACCTAAGTGAGACCAAGGTTGCTTAGATCTCATAGAAACGAGGTGGCTGAATAGGAGGGGCACAGCCTCCTCTAGAATATTTCTCCAGGAGCTGTGTAAACGTTTCATGCATGAACACCAAGATGCACTCTCTTAGTGAACCCCTTCACATCGTCCCAGCCACCGAGGCTCAGCCGCTAAGAAATTCTGGGAAATCAATGGCACTGTTACCTCATCTTAATGTATGTTAGCCTTAAGTGCTTTTATGAAACACCTTATCTTCCCTGGCAGTCAGCGGCCTTCAAGTGAGCAGAAATGATTTTCCAGATGGGGTGAAGTAGAACGAAGTCTAGCAGTATATTCGCCTGCTCTTTCAACCTCCCCACAAAGAGGACCTATATACAGAGAGATGTCTCCCTGGTATTGGAAGTTACTGTTTGCTATGAACACTTCAGTTTTGTGAGATTGTGTGGTTAACGTATGCACAGCACACTTCTCAAAGGATTTTGTGTGGAGCTTATTTCAGTGGCTTGTTTAGTACTGGCGAGGGAAACTCCTAAATCTTAAGCACTATTTAATACATCAGTAGCAGACTTTTTAGACAAACAGGATTTCAGTTTCGAGGGCTGCTGTCTGCTCTATTCCTATCAATTAAAGAGGGAATGAGTCCATATGTGTCTGCCTCCCGCTCTAAGGTTTGGGCCAAGTACTGGGTCTCCGAGAAAAACTGAAAAAAGCAGGCTATCTTCTGTTTCAAGTTCCTTCTCCAGCATCCAATCATCATGAACAGAATAAAAATGTGAAAAAGTGAAATGCTACTTAAACCTAATCTTGAACAAAAGAAACAAACATTAACATCTTCATTCACTTTCTGTGAACCGAGAGGCCCTGAGAGTTTCTGAAAAGTCCACCCAGTCATTCTTCATAACTTGTCATGACTCACTGAGAATCTCAGTTACCAAGCCTACAAAGTGAGATTTGATCTTGATCTTAGGTTCCTGGTGTTGTCACTACCAAGGCCCCCATTCCTCTATGTTGGCAATGATGTCATCAGCCAACCAGAGCTTCAAATCCCCGTGAGCTCTCAGTGCTAACAACTGAATTGCCTGACATCATCATCAGTTGAGGAATTTGTTGAAAGTTAAATGTATGATTCCTTATAAACTTTTAAAGTTGTTGAAGTAAAGCTTTTAGAGCCACTGTTTTTGTCTTTGAGTATCCCCCACCTGTTCAAGGACCCCAGATTGGAGCTTCACCAGATAATCTGCGAGGCTCTTGCCAGCTTCAGGATTCTCCAGGTCTAGAAATCTGAGGGTGAATGAGTAAGTCATGAGTGACCTGGATTTGCCCCTCCTTTCGGCCTACCCTGAAGAGTCTCCCTGAAAAACAGGATTGCCCACTGGCTGGACTTTCCACTCAGAACCAGCCATTACTGTCTCTTCATAGTTAGGGTAAAACAATGCAAAATGAAGGAAATGGTCATGATTTGGATTTAAATCCTGGTTGTTAATTTCCTCCAAAAGCCTTTGGTCTAGAAATTTAAGGGAAACAGCTCCTTCTTTGTCTTTTCTAACAAACTTTGTGACTGTAGAAGATGAAGAGAGAGATTCTTATCTACTGCGCCCCAGGTAGTAAACCATAAAACTCTTGAGTTCATTGAAACCCTAGAGAATGCTTGCACAGAGGGAAACAGCCATGCAGCTGAAATTCAAGAGAAAGGCAAAGGAAGAGAAAGAAAGATGTCCAGGAACCCAGAAATGCTATAGCTTCTTTCCCCAGTGCCTGTCTTCTTGTAAAGGGCAGAGGCCTAGATCCCACACTCAACCCCTCTCTCGTATACCTCTTAATAGTGTGGTTTTCTAGACACTGTGGGTGGCAACCATTTATATTAAACCTCCATTAGTGCAGAAAATCCAGAGTAGTGTTCTTTGCTCTAAAAAAAATGGCACTGATGTCAGCAGCCCTTCTCACAGTGGCCAGCATGGTTGCTTTTGCAGTCTCCAGTGTCAGCAAGCTTGCAGTGTGGCTTATCTTGTCCTCTTTTATTAAAATGCTGACTTTGTCACTGCCTAATTTTTAAAGATCAAGATAATTGTTTTCCCTCAAGCTTAGGAGCCTTTGCTAACTTTGGGAGAGGACAGTTCCTCAGCATATTCATTAGTGATCTAATTGACTTACCAAGAGTACTTTATACCCCTCTTTGGAATCTCAAGAGAGGACAGAATGATAGCCACAAATTGTATACAGTACTTGCCCCTTATTCTCAGGGGATACATTCCAAGACCCCCCAGTGGATGCATGAAACCACATTTAGTACTGAACCATATATTTACCATGTTTTTTCCTATACATACATACCTATGATAAAGTTTAAGTTATAAATTAGGCACAGTAAGAGATTACTGACAATAATAATAAAATAGAACAATTATAACCATATACTGTAATAAAAGTTATATGAATGTGGTCTCTCTCTCTCAAAATATCTTGCTGTCTTGTACTCCCCCTTCTTCTTTTAATGACATGAGATTTTAAAATACCCATGTGATGAGATGAAGTGAGGCGAATGACGTAGGCATTGTGACATAGTGTTAGGCTACCACTGACCTTCTGAGGATAGCTCAGAAGAAGGGTCATCTGCTTTGGGTGATCCTGGGTCTTCACACCATGATGATGTTGATGGTTGGGGATCCTGGTGGCACGGCACAAGATTTCATCATGCTTCCCAGAACAGCATGCAACTTAAAACTTATGAATGGTTTACTTCTGGAATTTTCCATTTCATATTTTTGGACCACGGGTGATCATGGATAACTGAAACTGCGGAAAGCAAAAGCACAGATCAGGAGGGACTAGTGTACTTTTTATTGCCTCTCACTGTTCCTTGCGCTTCTTTCCCAGAGCACCTTAAACATTGTTGTTCCCTTTCTTTAATGCTCCTTCAAGAAAATGCTTCATGTTTTCAGGTTGAACATGTTATTAATTCAGGAATGTATGAGCCTCTTCCCAGGAAGCTAACCTATTTCCTGGTGGCCCCCAGCAAAGTCTTCGTTTGGATATTATTTGCATATTAAGTTGATTTTGTATTGCTCCCCCAGAGAAATTGGAAAATCATTCAAAGAACTTCAGGAAATTAAGCATTCTTGAAACACTGGCTTTTATTCATCATCACTGTCATCATCATCTCTATCACTGTGCTTTTAAATCCTTCTATAAATAAATAATCAAGTGGACTTCTGATGTCAGAAAAGCAGATTACACAGTGTGTTGGAGCCTGAATGTGAGGCAAACTCAAGTTTACTCATATTTTAAGGAAGTAAATGTCACTCAGGACATTTACCCTTTCCCTTCCACTCCTGTCCTGGGTAGCATCTTCAAATCTGAAGATGAAGGGAAAGTAGAAACAACTTGTAAACCCTACATCATGCTGTGGACTGTGTCTGGGTTATTTCAATAATTCTCACCACAAGCCAATGAAGCTGGTGTTATCATAAACTTCTCACTTTTTATTCATAATTGCTCAGAGGTAACCACTCTGTCATTTCAGTTTGTACAGAGCTCTTATGTTTGTTTGTTCCTCCCTCTATCCCCACAGCTGCTCCCCTTTAACCACCACACCCCATAGGCAACATGCTTAATATGTCTTTAATAAAGGCACTCTTGCAATAGATATTACCCTGTGTGCATGTATTTTTATTTACATAATGGATTCCAAAACATTTTTTCACATTTTAATCTCTGACATAAGGATGCACCTTGCAATCAACAGTAGGTCAGTTGACTGAAAGTAGAAGAGTTTTTACTTTCTTAGTCAAAGCACAAAATAGTGGTGCCTAATACAGTAAATGATATTTAGATTCAGTGAAATTATTTATTTATTGAAATAGTTGATTTACAATGTGTTAGTTTCAGGTGTACAGCAAAGTCGTTCAGTTATATATATGCACATACAAATATATGTGCTTTTTCAGATTCTTTTTCCTTATAGGTTATTACAAAATATTGAGTATAGTCCCCTGTGCGATACAGTAGGTCCTTGTTGGTTATCTATTTTATATATAATAGTGTGTATATGTTAATCCCAAACTCCTAATTTATCCCTCCTCCCTTTCCCCTTTGGTAACCATAAGTTTGTTTTCTATGTCTGTGGGTCTATTTCTGTTTTGTATATAAGTTCATTTGTAACATTTTTTTTAGATTCCACATATAAGTGATATCATATGATATTTGTCTTTCTCTGTCTGGCTCACTTCACTTAGTATGATAATTTATATATCACATCCTACTTCTTACATTTTCCCCCTTGGAATACCAGTTTAAGACCGTGCATGTTGCCATGTGTTCATCTCTTCTGTTGCTTCTAATTGCTGCCCAGCACTTCAGGGTGGTCCTCCATTGTACTTTATCTATCCAGCTTCCTGACACCACAGACAGTACTAGAATAAGCATCCTTGTGTCTGTTCCCTATGGCATATTGTAAGCATTTCACTGGAATAGTATGTCTAGGGCTAAAATTGGCAGGTCATTGGGTTTGTAAATATTTATTTGGCCAAGTAGAGCCAGATTGCTTTCCAGAATGGCTACACTATCCATGTTTCATCAGCAGCATATGAGGGTCCTCTGAACCCACATCCCTGCCAACACTTGGCATTATCTAGCTTCCTCATTTTACATTTGAGAAAAGGAAGCTTGGCATGAGTGGATCCTCTTCGCTTTTACCAAGAAGAAGTAGATGTAGCTTGGGGTACTGGAGCCTAGACTATGCCAAGATGCCTCTATGGCTACCTAGAAGAGCCATGTGGTTTCTTACTCTGCATTTCCTCAGTCAGTTAAGTATGACCCTTACCCTGTCTGGGCATCAGTGTTCTCATCCCTTAATTAAAGGAGTAATATTTGATGATGTCCAGGGTTCTTTCCAAATCTATAATTCTCCAACTCTGAGCACCCTTTTGTCCATCACCAGCAATTGCCTCTGCCTCTAACAGCATCCAAGTGTCTCTGTGGGCTTCAAGGTGTTGGAAATGACAGGCTTGTTCTTTGTACCTTTTCATCTAAGTGACAAAAGCACCTAAGGAATAACCAAGCACCCACACTCAATGCTATCCCCTTTCATACGAACCTCCTCTCCCAGTCTCTGCACCCTCGACTGAGACAATGCCCAGAAATAAAAGACAAGGTACACAGTGTACTTTTGCAAAGTCCAAGAGTATGTTAAATTAGGCTTTGTTCCAGTCTGAAAAGTTTTATTTCCCCTGTTCTGGTGAGGGATGGATCACATTATTTCTAAGCCAGAGTCCAAATGCAGAAATGACATTACCCAAACTGGGAGAAGCCAAAGGTCTCTCCTCAGCTATTTCGTGAATAAGGGATGGAGAACTGATATGAAGTTGGGGGTCACTCTGAGAGATTTTATGGCTAAATATTCACTCCCCACTTAGTCTCTATACTAGATAAGCTTCTGCAGACTCTTCTGGCTTCCAGCCACTGCCTGAAAGGACTGTGAGTGCATGTCCTTGTAGACTAGCCTCTCCAAGATTCACTTCTGACATCTCCCTCAGGAAGACCAGCCCTTCTTGAGCCTCATAGATGGGCAGTCGCTTTCCACCAGCAATCTCCACGTTTAAACCTATCAGCCCCTTCCCATGTCACATTCTTGTCAGGTATTCAAATCTCAGAGACCTGGAGAGGCTGTCTTTGGGGCTGAGATTCAGCTACCTGTTCTCAGGGAGAAAGAGATGAAGTGCACCACGGGCCACAGAGGGAAATTCCAGGGTGAGAGGTCTCAGGTCCTAGGCTCTCGTCCTCTGAGCTGGTATCTCTTCTGTCTCCTCTCTCTCCTGAGCCCATATGGTTCCATTTTGAATACCCAGTACACCGCTGTCTATCCCAGGGTTGTAAAGGGTGGGGTAGGAATTGTTACTGAGGGGTACTCAGTGAGATACCCCTGTGTAATTCAAACATCTTGTTATCCTAAACAAAGGACTCTTAGCTGGCTGTTTTGCTCTTGTCCCAGTGGGCCCCTTTGTCAGCAGCAGGATTCAGTCTTCTACCTTTGATAGCCAAGTTGGGATATTTATTTTACTTTGCTATGGCCCAAGATCTGCTTATTGGGAAGAGCCGCCTAGCCAGTTTGCATCAGCTCTGCTGGGACCTGGATAGGAAATTCAGTATCAGCCCACATGGAATATTGTTCTGGCTTAGCTGCAGGATTAGGGTTCAGAGTTCCAACATGCTTGTCTTCGCTTACTCTGCAGGGTCATTGCTAGGACATGTGGGGCCCTGCACCACTCAGGCTGGTAGGGGAGTACTCAGGTCTGGGATTTAACTGCTTTTTTTTAACTTTAAGTAATAGCATGTTATAGCAGAAAAAGCAGTGCCCGGGGAGGTCCAGACTTTATTGAACTCACTAACTGAGATAAGTGAACATTATAACCAGCCTCATCGGTTCATGTCAGGTTTTTGACCAAAAGAGTTTTGAGAAAAAAATGTTGTGATTTTTAGAGCTCCTTTTCAGATGTGGAAATTACAGATAAACGATTATGGAGCTAATTAATGGAAAAAGCATACTAAGCCTTCGGCACCAGAAGGACAGATTCAAATCCTTTCAGGCTGATTTTGGGGAAGTCACTTAATTGCTCTGAGGTTCAGTTTCCTGAACTGGACTGAACTACCACCTTGTCGTATTGTTTGGAAGATTAAATGAGACATGGCATGTGTAGCATAGGTTAAGTTAAAAAAAATAACTTAATTTTAGGATATGTGGAGGGAGGGATGAGGGATGAACTAGAGCAATGAAATGTTGGAAGAAACAAGAAACAGATTTGGGGAAGGCAGTGAGCCATATGGAAAACCTTAATTTGAGAGTGTGAAGGAACAAGGGAAAGAAGAGTCTGAAGAATGGAAACTTGCTAGTGGGCTAGGTAGGCTCCGGAGAAGGCCAGAGCCTCTAAAGTAGGTGCCTTGAGCTGTATATAACCAGAACATAGTGCGCTGGAGCTAAGGGATGGGTGTGAGGTACAGCAGGAAAAGTTGAGACACCACTTGGGGACCTGCCTGTTGGATATATAGAGAACCAGTCAGTGTGTCTCTCGGCATCAAGCAAGTTTTTCCACTAGGAGCACCTGCCTCTTACTCACCTGGATGCATGTCTACCCTGCGATTTCATTGCACTTGGAGCCAGGTGACTAAATTCATATTGCCCCAAAGCCCCCAAACAGAAATGAGAAGTAAATGATGACATTTGTTATACAGTGCATGCCTACCCAAAGTGCCAGACACTGGGCTAAGGCATTTTACACCCATCACCTCCTTAAATTCTCACAGCACCATGAGGAATGTATTATTTTCCACATACCATAGATGAGGAAACTGAGGCTCAGAGACGTTAAATGATTGCCCAAGGTCACAGAGCTATCAAGTGGCAGAGCTGGAATCCACCTCTAAGTCTGATTGACAGCACAAACCACTACAGTGAACTTCCTTACTGCTGGTAGCAAGAAATGTCATAGATTTTGTGTGTGTGTGTGTGTGTGTTTTTTTTTTTTTTTTTTTTTTTTTTACACGGGCCTCTCACTGTTGTGGCCCCTTCCGGACGCGCAGCCTCAGCGGCCATGGCTCATGGGCCCAGCCACTCCGCAGCACGTGGGATCTTCCCAGACCGGGGCACGAACCCGTGTCCCCTGCATTGGCAGGCAGACTCTCAACCACTGGGCCACCAGGGAAGCCCCAATGTCATAGATTTTATATGAGAAATCCCTAAGCTCTCAGACACTAGAAATGGAAGGCTACAGTGGTGGAGCTTTTGTGGGAAGGACCTTGGCCCCCTTCACCACAGTCCTTCCTCTCGGCTGGCTCCCAGCTCCCAGCTGATGCCCACTAGGCACAGCAATCACAGGGAACCCACAATCCTTTTAATGACCCACAAAAATGTTTTAATTTGTCATAAAATCAGAAGAGAAAAACTAATATAATTTATTATATTCAAAGAAGTTATAAAGGATAATTTTTAATACTTTTATGTGGAGGAAAGGGTACACAAAATGCCCATGAAAACCATAATGCAGCCCTGCCTGCTTTCTTAAATAATCTAGAAAGTGTATGGTGTGTAATTGCAATCCTTGCGTAGCACCACCTCCTCTTTCATTCATTTGGGGAGTTATATCATTCTAGAAATCCTTAAGTAGGGAACATGCTTTTTTTGGCAGGCTGTTCTTTTCAGCCGACATAAAAGTTGATACAAATATATCTAAATACTCAGATATACAAATGTGACCAGATACTTAAAGCTTAATATTCACAAGCTATACCCAAGAATTGTGTACCCCAACTTGTCCATGGACACAGATTCATAAGCACCATGGGGCAGCCCTAGAACTTGCACTGTAAACATAATCACCAACACACACACCAACACACACACACACACACACACACACACTTCAACAATGAAACAAATAGACAAGGAGCCAAGAAGATCAAATTACTATCCCATGAACAGTTAAAAAGAGAAAAATCCCAGATTTGCAGTCCAATCTGTGGTAGGTAAATAAAGGATCAAGAGGGGGTGGGAAAAAGAATAAGGCAGTGCAGATTGAGCCAATGCGTTTATTATTATTATTTTTCAAGGTCCAAGACCAGAGCAGTTATTAATGATGGCTCTCAGAGTCTCCCCAGTTAGGCATCCCCTGCTCTTTGAAGGATTCCAGATCTGTACAAGCCAGTAATAACATCAGATTTGAGCATTGAGTTGGGGGGTCAAGACAAGGGGAGAAGGGGAGGGGGTAAAAGCTCTGTGAGGGGATCCATGATTAAAAACAAGCTCAGAAACAGCTGAAAAGCCAGAAAGGAAACTATCTCCTTAATTGGACCCCTTTCACCTCTTTCTTTCCCCATTCCGCCAACAATTCTCCTCCCTCCACAGAATGTACCCAGGCAAAACATTTGAAAGGGATGATCTGCCCTGTTCTTCAAAGCCAAGTTATTTTTGGTTAATTGGGGGTGAAAATGTGAGGCAACCTCTGAGCAAAGATACCCTGAAGTCCTGCCTGTTTAGAATTAACAAATCCCAAACTCATACCGGTAAGAAGATGTATACTCATAATGGAGCCTCAGGCTTCAATATGATTCCTACAATATTCATTTATCTGGAATGTTGGGAGATTTAGGTATTTTGATTCACTAATTCATTCCACAAAGATATAATGCCACCTATTGAAATAATAATGATAATAATAAAGTGATAGTTCTGTGCTTGTGCTAAGTACTTTATCTGCAGTGATCTCATTGAATCCTCACAGCTCCATGAATTAGGCACTGTTATTACAGAGAAGGAATTGTACAGACGAGGAAACTGAAGCTTGGAGATGTGAAGTAATTTACCCAAGATCTAGGAAATAGATCAGGTGCACTGTAACTCAGATCTCTCGTTGTGTAGTTTACATTGTGGGTTTTTTTCTCATTACTATTCATCATTTAAGGTTCTTTCCAAATTTTAACTACTAGAAATAACATGGCAATGTACTCTTTGTACATAAAGTTTTTCTCTTATTCCTGATCTTTTTTTTTTTTTTAAGAAAAAATTCACAGGAGTAAGATGTCTGGATTAAATGGTTTAAATATTTGTTGACTCTCACTATGTATTGCCAAATTGTATTTTTAAAGGTTTTGATCATTTACACTGGGAACATCACCATACAAATGACCCATTTTCCTCAAATCCTTTCAGACACTGTCTGTTTACTGATGAGATTTGGCTGCTCTCTGGCCACCATTCCACGATCAATGGCAAAGGTTCTCAGGAATGCTATTTTAGTGGCCAGTAGCATCCCAAGGCTGTGAACATGCTGGATTATAACAGGCTGTATGAAGGCCATTACCTCTTACCCCATCTCCCATCTGTTGGCCAATACCTATAATTCCACCATTAGGGACTCATCCTTTTGGCTTAAGGTTTAGAGTTTTCCTAAAATGTCCCCTGGAAGGTGTTACTTTTAAATGGCTATCAGTTATTTATATTCGGTGTTGAAGGAACAGAACCAGGTTATTTTGAGAAGGAAAGGAAGCCAGGGGACAGTGTTTGGAATTCTGGGGGCATGGCGTGGGGAAGGGGATTTGGGGAGGGACTGAGAGCCAAGAAGAAAGGTGTGGGCTTCCCTGGTGGCACAGTGGTTAAGAATCCGCCTGCCAATGTAGGGTACCCTGGTTCAAGCCCTGGTCCGGGTAGATCCCACATGCCACGGAGCAACTAAGCCCGTGCACCACAACTACTGAGCCTGTGCTCTAGAGCCCGCGAGCCACAACTACAGAGCCCGTGAGCCACAGCTACTGAAGCCCGTGCACCTAGAGCCCATACTCCACAAGAGAAGCCACCACAATGAGAAGCCCGTGCACCGCAACAAAGAGTAGCCCCCACTCACCGCAACTAGAGAAAGCCTGCACGCAGCAATGAAGACCCGATGCAGCCAAAAATAAATAAATTAAATAAGTAAATCTATAAAAAAAAAAAAAAAAGAAAGAAGGTGCAAGTCTGTTCCCTCCCCTACTAGCCAAGGGGACACTTTGTTTTTCCTCTCCAGTGTTGTGCATAGGAAGGTAGTTTTCATTTATTCATTCATTCTACAAAAAAGTTTTTTGAGTGCTTAATATGATGTAGACAGCATTACAGGTGCTGGAGAGAGATACATCTGTGAACAAAACAAAGTCCTTGCCCTAAGGATTGCTTACGTTTTAGTGACAGGAGACAGTCAAACAAATAAACATATAATGTGTCAGGAAGTAATAGTGCTGTAAAGTATTGTTTCTAAAGAGGAAAATTGTCAGAAGCCAGTCTCTGAGAAGGACTCCAGGGATAGATAATCTCCAGACTCAAGGATGTGGGGCGTGTATGTGAGACTGAGGGATATGGCAGGAAAACAAAAATTACAGACAAATCACTAGCAAACAAGGCAGCTTTCTGACTCTTATTAGACAGTACTCTAGACCCCCTTCATTTCTCCCAATGAAGATTCATGATTTTAGTCACCAGATCCCTCAGTTGGCTGTAAGAATGTGAAGGATGTGTGTAGATAGGGTGCTATTGTTCTGTGTGTGGATCCAGTGTATTGTTCTATAGCGAGAGTAGCAGAGCTCTTTCAGCCTTCCCTCTGACAAGTGCCTGCGGTGAGAAGGCTGGAAAGCCTTGGAAATTAAGACTCTACCTAACCCGCTGCTGTGGAACTTGGGCCAGGCCCCTAACTGCTCTGCCCTGGGCCTCAATCAAGTCCAATTAAGCAAAGCGAGGAGTTTAGACTCTAGAAAGAAGGTCTCCATGGTCCCTTCCAGCCCTAGTCTTTGTCTTTGACCTCAGCTTGCATTTCTGCCTGTGAGCCCTCCAAGTAAACAGCAGGATTAATCCATCAGCTCAGCTGGGCTGGGAGAGGAAGGGAAGCAGGCGGAAGAAGTATCAATGGTATTGCACTCCAGTGAGCACTGAAGAGGCTCCATTCATGGACCAACAAAACCTGGGAGAAGCCTCAGACTTAATCTGCCAAGGAGGCTCCAGCAGTAGGAACAAAGGAAATCACAGCCTTATTTGGCAATCCAGGCACAGCTTCTGTGTTCTCCCTGAGACCTGAGCCCACCAGCTCCCCCAGTGCATGCGCGCGCGCGCGCGCACACACACACACACACACACACACACACACACACACACACACTGTGGGATTACAGGTTTCCAGAAGGAAAGGGGAAGACAAAGGGGCAAAGACACGGCACCTGAGGAGTAAGGTGATAGCTGATATAAGAACCTCATTTTAACTCTACCTTTTAGACCAGGTTGTAGGAGCACTTGTAGTTTAATTTTATAAAATTAAGATCCTTTTTACACTTAAAAACCAAGGAGCACTTTGATGAGGTTCAAAATGAAACTGTTGCATGGACTTCTGCATGAAACCTTTTAGGGTCCTGAAGTAATTTACGTTTCTTAACACATGATGGCGGTTACAATACTTTGTGCCTTTCCACAGAACCCCTAGCTAGGCATTTTAAAAAATATTCCGACACCTTTCTAGTGAAGTAGGTTGGGATTATGCATAGTCCCATTTTATAAGTGGGAAAGCTGAAGTCGTGTTTCTTATGGCTGCCTATTACGTCTACAGTATGCTGCTGCAGTCACCTGGGCCAGCTTCCTCACCGGACATGATCCTTGACTTTGAATGGATGGTGGTGAGAATGAGTAGAGTGCTATCACCCGTCCACAGGTAAGTCCCCGAAAGAGGACGGGCAATTGGGAGGCCACACAACAGCGAGTATCTTTCCTGGTTGGGGAAATAAGGACGTGATGCTACCCCTCTCCATGCTAATCTAAACGCCACACTCTGTCTTTGTCAGCTGCTGAAAGTATCTGGGAGATTATATTGTTAGGACGACCCACAAAATTAAATAATCACTTGTTTTTGTTTTGTTTTGTACTCATATGTTTTTCTTCATTTGACCTTCTGCTGCCCTGTGCTATCATAAGTTGCATCTTTCTGAAGGCAAGTCTAAGTTTGCATACATTAGTATGTATAAGTAGCATTTCGGCTTATAGGCATTGTCTTTAAAAAGGAGCTGGAGAAGTCTTTTGTGGGGTCTTCAACTAAGATATTTGCTAAATAACTTTGGGGCAAATATTTTTGCCTGAAAGCCTAGTATAAAAATGAAAAGAATTCTGCAAGCAAGGAATTTAGCTTATTGTGTTCAGTTATTTTTCCACAAGGAAAAGGTGAGGGATGTGAGGTTAAAAATTATTGTTGAGTTATGACCAGTAGGTGACAGACGTGGTTTCTTTTTTTAAAATATGATACCTGTGGCCACAACTGATTGTAGGAAAAACCATGGAGATGTTTCTCGTGGGTTCAGCCATTTTCCTTTTCTGTGCTCCTCTCCCTACTAGTGGTTTGTTTTTACTTGTGAATTAGGTGGCCCTTATCGTTCCATCAAGATGTCCTTGATCTTTGCCCTACACTTTGATGTTTCCCCTGAGTAGCATCTCTCGGAGCAAACCCATTTCCCCACTTCATCAATAGTTTCCAGTCCAGGTTTGACTTCTTGATAATTGGACAATTTCAGGTATATCCCCAGAACAGGGAACTTTGGGGGCCAAAGAGCCTCCATGCAGCACTCCTCTCCAACTCTCCATGGAGGGTCTGCTCATAGGTTGAGTCTGGCCCCTTCAGACCTCTCTTCTCCACTATCACAGAGGCAGTCAAGACTCTTAGCCAGGCTTGTGAGCAAAACAAAGGAAGCTGTTGCAGTTGTAAAACTATTTTGAAGCTCTTTGTGGAGAAAGAACTTCTGGTGGCCCTGTTGCTTCCTAAGAGCTCTCCTCCCACTCTCAGTGGTGTGAGTGTAAATTTTCCAGAAACCTCCAGGCCTCTTCATATCACAAGTCTCACCTTCCCACTCAACTCTCTTTCTAGGTGAAGACTTAGCCTCTGCAGACCCGCGAGCCCTATAGTTGACCTCCCTGCCCCCATATACAAAGTTACTTCCTGCTTTGGTTGCATCTATTATTAGAAGGGATTAGAGGTGTTTTGCACTAGTGGCACGTGGTGGGCACAGTGTATATGTTGGCAGAGTCAAACAGACTACCAAGAAAGGGACATACCCTTCTGCCATAAAACTCCAATAGAAGGTGGCTTGCGTCTGAGACAGTGACCCTCAAAGGGTGGTCTAAGGCTCACAGCAGGCAGGAAGGGACTTGTGAGCCTTGAAAGGGTTAAAGTATGTCTTTTGTGGGGAGGGATGGAGCTTCACATGGTAGATGATGGGGTAAGTGAGCCATGGGGCTTTTTGCCATAGTCAAAAATTTTTGAGGGGGCTTCCCTGGTGGCTCAGTGGTTGAGAGTCTGCCTGCCGATGCAGGGGACACGGGTTCGTGACCCGGTCCGGGAAGATCCCACATGCCGCGGAGCGGCTGGGCCCGTGAGCCATGGCCGCTGAGCCTGCGCGTCCGGAGGCTGTGCTCCGCAACGGGAGAGACCACAACAGTGAGTGGCCTGCATACCGCAAAAAAAAAAAAAAAAAAAAAAAAAATTGAGAACATTGGATAAAAGTACAGTCATGCCAGGAAGCAAAGGGATGGCCGTTGTCTTTGAAAAGTGTCTTCTGCTGCACCTGAAAATGGACAGCTCAGCCTGTGACACATAGGGATGCAGAGAAGGTCCACAGATGGCCTTGACCTCAGAGACACATCACCATCCTTTCAAGTTCTGAATCCTGACTCTCCTGACATCATTAGAATAGCATTCCCCACCCCCAAAAGCTGAAACTCCAAGGCTGTGTGCATCCAGATATTACACACACACACACGCATGCACGCACGTGCGCACGCATGTTGCCAATTTGTTAATTAACCCTGATAAATACAACTGATAAGAGTACTAGTTATTCCCTTTGGCCTGATCAGAACATTCCTTCAGAATGAAGGATGTAAGTTGAGTTTCAGAAGCGTCTCTCTTTGAAGAAGCTTTAGGCACTCTCACAAGGTCAGGGACCAGGAAAACCTCTGTCCAGGATAGTGCCTCTGCAAACTTGCTTTTCCTTGACTCTTAAAGCTGATCATTTTCCTCTCCCCACTCTACTTCCCATAGAGATGTGTTCTGTTCAGAGGGGTTCTTCAAACAGCATGCACTCAATTGGTTGGGTTCTGAGTACTGTCCTACTACCTGCTTCCCTGAATTTTCTCCTAGTTCACCTTGATTGGTATCTTAGGTATTCCCAAGCTTTTGACTCACATATTTAGGGATGATATCGTGATTTACTTCCACAGGTGGCTAAACACATCCATTGTGTATGGATCTTAGTAGTTTCACTCTTACAGGGAACTATATTTCCAAAGTCTTAGAACACATCTTATTGTGGTCTCTAGGCCCTACAATGTCTTCTAGTCCTGTGATCTGTTGGTAGGAGCAAATTCTCCCCAAGTGACAGCTCCTGAGTCACAGCTCCTGAGTCACAGTGTCCAGAGATGGACACTGAGTTTGTGTAGTCCTTCTACCATCCCTTCTCTGACTTAGGCATTCGCCTTGACCTCTTCGGTGAAGCTGGCTCTAGGCATTCTTCCCACACAGCACAGAAAGAATTGGGATGAGAGATGACTGAGTCCCTTAACAGCAACTTTTTGTACAGCAGAGGAATCAAATAAGAGATGAAAAAAGCAGCTGCAAGTGAGTATGTGTGACCTGGGCCCTCAAGCAGGACAGGGGGCTGAAGTTTAATTGTCCTCTCTCTGGATCAGTTTATTGGTTGTAGCTTTCAGGATGGTCCCAGCTCCTGAAGTCTCACTCACTTAGCAAACATCTACTAGTAGCCTCCAAGCTTCACGGCACGGAGTGTGGGCGTAGGATGCATAAAAGATGAACGAGACATGGTGCGTGCATGCCAGGAACTCACAGTCTAGTGAAGGCAGGAATGCTGGCTTTCTGGCAAGTGGTTCCTGGAATAAGTTATGGGATAATAACAGGCAAGAAGAACAAGGAACATTTGGAATTGCCTGGAGAGGCATCCACCCTTGAAATCCTTCCTGCAAGCACAAGGCTGGTTTTCTGCACAGGAAGCTGCGCTCCCCTTCTTCCTCCTTCTCCCTGCCCTCCAGCTCTTTCCTCCCTGCCTGAGTCTGACTGTTCTCCCCGCCTGAGGGCTGAGGCGCTGCTTCACAGGATGAGTCATCCCCACCTGTCCCCACACATAGAGGGGCACCCCTCCATGAAAGGAACAGGGATCTTCGGAGTAAGCTCAAGTTTGGGCCAATATATTTACTTACTTTAAAGAGGTTAAAGAGTGAAAACTCTTATTTGAATGTGAGTGAGCTTCGACACTCCTTTTTAAAGCACAGGGATATGGTAAATTTTTTTAAAATGTACCTACCCTGTTATCATGAGACCCCCAGGGCTAGAAACTATGGACTAGTGAATGAGAAAAAGCTAGGAAGTAAACTAGCCTCATTTAGAAAGCTGACAAGGAGAGTTGTATTAATTTTAGCTAATGTAAGTTCCAAAACCAAGTGAAATGTTCCAAGAACGGGCATCCCTACAGATTCTATTGTTCATAAAATGGTAATCCAAGATATTATGAATTTGACAAATATTTAGTGTCAGTCTCCTTAGTGAGCACTGGAAATAACTGAGCAAGTCAGTCTCAGCCCTCATGGTTCCTTGATGATGTTTCTTCAAAGTAAAAGGCACAGCTTCCTAAAAGTTCTGTGCTCTCTCTTGCTCTCTCACTCTCTCCCCCACCTTTCTTTCTCTCCACCCTCTGCCCACTTTCTTTCTATCTCTCTCCCTCTGTCTTCCTCTCTTTCCTCACACTGGTGATAGTCATGGGCAGAGTCTGTTGGCAACCACCACAATGACATCCAGGCACTGTTTTGTATCATCCGCACTTTGCTGTGTGGTTGTATCAGTCAGGATAGACTAGGTTATGCTATAGTAACAAACAACTCCAAAATCTTAGTGGCTTAAAACAACAAAGATTTATTTTTCACTCAAGTCACATATGCATCACAAGTCAGCA
This sequence comes from Phocoena phocoena, assembly GCF_963924675.1. NCBI lineage: Eukaryota > Metazoa > Chordata > Mammalia > Artiodactyla > Phocoenidae > Phocoena > Phocoena phocoena. Next base: position 86,809,130 of record NC_089222.1, on the reverse strand, counting down.
GGGATCTTTGCTTTTGTAGTCACTTAGAATCCCAAGCTGATGGAGCAGCTACCATCTTGAGCGTTACTGGTGATTGTGCCAAAGATAAAAGAATGGTCTGGAAAGTCTCAGAAACCCAGGCAGGAAGAGTTACATGTCACTTCTGCACAAAATTCAAAGGCGATATAACTAGTCACAATACCCAGTTCAACCATAAGAATCCAAGAAGTTTAATCTTCCTCCATGACAGAATTGAGGAAAATGAAATATTTGGCAAATAGTACTAGTGACTACCACAGTGGTGTGTAGTAGATTTGATAGGTGCTGACCCAAACCCTAAGATGCTAGGCCACTGGGCAATTTCGACCTCATCATAGTGAATTCTGCCTCCTCAGCCTCAAAGGAAAGTAGGAAAAGCACAATTCCCACTAGGTTCTTGGAGTAGTCTGATTCCAGGGTGACCTTTCATGCCACTCTCCAGCCATATAGTTACACACACACACACACACATACACAGTGGAGATAAGGGAGGTGGGGGGGACTAGAGTAATGAGATGATCAAATGCGGAGTTTTCAAAATCAGACAGAGCTGGGTTTGCATCCTGCTTTCACCACTTACTGCCCATGTGAACTTGGGCAAATTTCTTAACTCTTCTGTGTCTCTCTTTCCTCATCTGAAAAATGGGACTAATAATGCTTAACTCCTAAGTTTATTGTTGGGATACACTGAGAGAAATTATGCAAATCCCTTAGCCCAGTGCCTGGTAACTGACAAGTCCTCCATAAGTAAGAACCATTATTGTTAGTGTTAGGATTGGAATAATAAGCAGATATCAGTGCAATGTCGAAAAGATATCATGTAGCAAATCTGAAGGATATTTAAAAATTTTTGCCTTTTCCTTGAGATGCTCTACTAAGTGTCAAGAAAAGGAGTGTGGGAGAGATGTGCCCAAATAACAACAAATAACACGCATGGAGAAGTCAGTGGTGTGGTACAGTGGATACACCATTTCCCAACATACAGTGCTTGGGGGTTCTATGTATATAGCACTCCTAAATATCTCCTAAGGTTAACATGTCTACTCTAATATCTATTTATTGAGAGCCTACTATACATAGACACCTTACAAATATTATTCCATTTAATCATTGTGATAAACCCATCAGTTCAGATTTGGATCCCCATTTTATGAATGGGAGCCTTTACAGCAGAGTGGGTAAGAGCTTGGACTCTGGTGTCAGACTGCCTGGGTTAAAATCCAGACTCTACCAACAACCATCTGCATGTCCTCAGGCAACTTACTTTACCACTTGTTCATCTGTAAAATGGGAATAATAACTGCATGTCACCAAGATGCTGTGTTAATTAGATGAGATAATGTATGTAAAGTGCTGAGCCCAGGGCTTGGAGTGTAATAAGGGCTCGATGGATGTTAGCTAGGATTACCAAATATGAGGAAATCAAGTCTCCAAAAACATAAGTCCCTTGCCTGAGATCACACGGTTAGTAATTAAGAAAATTTAAACTCTGGTCTTTCCAAATCCAAAGCACATGTGCCTTTGTTTAACCACATCATTCCATTATTTACACTCAAATAATTGCCCTTAGGACTGCATTAATCTTCTGAAATTTGGGTCAGGCAATCCTCAGGCACAGTTGGAAAAAAAGCAAGAAATTGTGCAGTGGGCAGACTCTGACAGTGGCAATAAGTAAATGGAGTCACTCTATTTTCAGTACTCATCCAGATTGGCTCCTAAAGATGCTTATACTCTAAGAAAGCGGAGATGGTACTTCAGAGTTTTAGATTACCAACTATTGAGTACCTGCATCCATCAGGCTCTGTGCTAGGTGATTTCCCTGTTTTCTCATTTAATCGTCACACAGACCTGTGAAGGAAGTACATACTTATTGTCCTCATTTTACAAGAGAGGAGACTAAGATTTAAAAGGTTAAGTAACTTACCCAAGGTCACACAGGTGAAAAACAGCAAAGCCTCTGAAAGATGAATTAGGTTGAAAACAACCTTTACTAACTAAACAATGTAATCTCATTAAAAAAAAAAAATTTTAGTCGGTATTTTCCCACATAATCACAGTAATAAATGATCATCATAGAAAGTCTGGAAAGTAGTGGAAAGTGCAAAGAAGCAGGAAAAATTATCCATGACTCTATCACCCAGAGTCAATCACTGTTAAGTCTTTTAGTATAGTTCCTTCAGATCTTTTCTCTATATTTCATTTTCATTTTATAGTTGAGATCATACTGCAACAGTTTGTAATGTTATTTTTTAAGAGGCCAAGAATGAATTCAGTAGTCATTTCAAGTTAATATAATAAAATCTTTGGTTATAAGAATTCAGGGACTGATAATTATAGTTGCCATTTGTTGACTATTTCTGTATGTCTGGCGCCATGCAAAATAGTTTTAACTAAAGTATCTCCTTTTATCTAAACCTATAAAGTGGGTATTAAATAATCAAAACATCAGAATATTTATGTAACCAGTATTTTAATGCACTCCACTTTTTAAGAGAAAGAGGTAAAGGATGACAAATAAGCTGGTAGATCTTATTTAAAAAACCCAAACAAAAACACTGCCAGGCTGTGGCCTGTGGTCACCATAAATTCTCTTCTGTTTTCCATCCCTTTTCTATCTGCAGCACAGTGAGGCTTGGTGTCCATGATGATGACCACAGTGATGATTCACAAGCATCACAGATTAAAGGAGTTTAACTATACTTCCTTCCCTTGGCTTATGCCTGGATAGGCCCACACTTGAGCAGCTCAGGTTACAGAACCACTCAGTGGACATCAGAAACAGGAAATGAACCACTGCTCCCTAATGTGGGCTGGGTCATGTTCCAATTTCCTCCTTTGGTCATCTTTGCTGGCTCTACCGTAGCCCTCTCATCCCTGTGATCTGAACTTCAGGACTGCCTTCTCTGTAACCCTCAGAAACTTCCTTAACTAGACACAGACTGGGTGGAAAATGGTAGCTGGACTACCTTTGCGGGGAGTGGTTGCCCTGTGGGACAGGAAGAAAAGAAAGGAGAGAAAAGTCTTTTTGAGATTAAGGAAAGTGCTCTCAGCATTAAAATCTGAAAATAGCCTCCATGTGGTAAGAACACATGACCCCTAAGGGTCCTAAAGGGAGATGGTAGGGGAGGCTGTGGCTGCAAAGATGCTACAGGTCAGGAGTGGACTTTCAGCGTTTGCTATTTTATATGTTTAAAGACTAGGTCTGTGTTTTGTTAACGGAACTTGCTAATAGCCACCACTTGAATTGCTGCTTCCAGCTCTGTTTGTTTTAAATAAGGAGATTCAGCCAGTAATAATGGGAGGAGCTGCAAATGACTGCCCCAGTTGGGAAGTGCCTGCTTGTTTTTCCATCTCCCTGGGCATGCAGATGCGCAGGCCACACTCACAGACCCACACATCTGAGGAGATAGCCCGAGGGAGCCCTCGATATGTATATTTATATAGGAGGTGTGTGTAAGGGGGCACTCAAGTATCAAAATACTTAGGTAACTGTGGGTGAAAAGAGGAGTTATGTTGCAAGAATTTGAATATACCATGTCTCATATATTTCTTTCTTTCTTCATTCATTTGACAAACCTTCATTGAGCACCTACTGTGAGAAGCACTGTGTGTTTGCTGTGAGACATGCTATTATTTCTAAAAGATGGGCCTTTATTCCTCTCCCTTCAGAAGCTTACCATCTGATGGGGGTACTATCTGATCATCCACTAAAGCGTACAAGTCACCCACCGTGAGCGATAATGTAGGATAAATGCCTTAGGAACGATAATGAAGATAGGTGCTGTAGGAATCCAGAGAAGTAAATGTTCACTGCTGGCTCAGACGAAGAGAGGTGGAGAGGGAAGAGGTGGTCTAGGAATTGAACAGCAAATCTCCAGAGGCAAAGAAAAAGGTATAGCACACTGAGAGTTTCAAGCAGACTGGTTTATCTGGAGAGTAATCACATGGGAAAGTGTATTGAAATGACATTGGAAGCTAGGGGTCAGATTGGGAAGTACCTCCCAAGGTCTCAGAAATTCAAGAGATAAGGGTGATGTTAGAGCAGAGAACAGCTCTTCACTATCTGAGTGTCTGCTAGGCCAACAAGCCATCATTCTATGTGAAGGAAATAAATACATATGGACTATGTCAAAGTTGTGGAAAACATAGCCTCAGAATAAAAGATAGCTCTTTAAATTGAACCAATTAAGAAAATTAAACTATGCTTATTTTTTTCGCCATGGCCCAGTGGAAAGGTCATCACAGCCATTGATATGGCTAAGTTTTCCTTATTCCAACTCCAAGCTCACCAAAGAAGCCTACAACCATCATGTAAGTCCATAGGAGAAGAAGGTTACCTTGGTGAGTTAGCTGCCACCCTGGCCTTGCACGTTAGTCTCTTTAGAGCTCTGCTAGCATGAATGTGTCCTGAAGTGGAACCTGCTCTTAGGTCACTGGCCAAATCACGTTTCTGAATCTTCAAAGCTTAAGACTAGGGACTTCCCTGCTGGCGCAGTGGTTAAGAATCCACCAGCCAATGCAGAGGACACGGGTTCAAGCCCTGGTCTGGGAAGACCCCACGTGCCTCGGAGCAGCTAAGTCCGTGCACCACAACTACTGAGCCTGCGCTATAGAGTCCATGCTCCGCAACAAGAGAAACCACCGCAGTGAGAACCCTGCACACCGCAATGAAGAGTAGCCCCCGCTCGCCGCAACGAGAGAAAGCCCATGTGCAGCAACGAAGACCCAATGCAGCCAAAAATTAATTAATTAATTAATTAATTTTTTAAAATAAAAAAAAACCCAAAACTTAAGACTAAACCCTGGACCTTGCTGAATTCACCAAGGTAAATGGCCCTTTCTTGAGTCCCATTTGGGCAGCTCACCAGATTTCCCTCTGGGCCTCCTGAGAGAGTACCTCATCATTCAAGATACCCACAGTTTTGGTTAATGGAAAAGTTTAGTTTATAGACTTGACTGTGCACGGCATATGTAAATCATCAAGAAGTGAATAGAATAAAATAGGCTTACACTAAAAGACCCTAAATGGCTTTTTTTGATGATTCAAGAACTACTTCATCAAAAGACATATCCAGAATATATCAGAACTCTTAAAACACAACAGAAAACAAATAACCCAATGGAAAAAAAAAAAGGGTAAGATAATTGAACAGGCACTTCACCAAAGAGACTATTTGGATGACAAGTGAGCACATAAAAAGTTGTCAAACAGCACTAATCATTAAGGAAATGCTGATTAAAACCAGACTTATTATTATAATGGCTAAAAAAAAAGCACTGACAATGCCATGTGCTGACAAGGATGCAGAGCAACTCGAACTCTAGGCATTGCAGATGAGAAAGCAAAAAGGTTTGCCAGTTTTTATAAAAGTTAAACATGCACAAACCATATGACCCAGCAAGTCTGCTCCTGGATATTCACCCTAGTGAAATGAAAATTTATTTTCACGTGAAAATGTGTACTTGCATGTTTATAGCCACTGTAGTCATAATCACCAAAAACTTGAAACAACCCCAATGTCCTTCACTAGGTGAGTGGGTAAACAAAAGCTACTTCAGAATTTTACAGTACTTTGGGGAGAAGAAACATTATGATCAGTTAGTGTCATGAGGTGATACCATAGGAGGAAAATGGTCATATGTTTTCTTCTACTTATTAAGATTCCAGATAAAGTGAGGATTTTATGCTACCACAAACATCAGAAAATGTGCAAGCTGTTCATTGACGCTTGTGTTAACCATGCTGGGTATGAGTTCCCTGTGCCTAAGCATATAGGTATTGAGTATGAAATGTAGGGGTTTTGGGGGTTTTTTAAAGATTTTTTTTTTGATGTGGACCACTTTTAAAGTGTTTATTGAATTTGTTACAATATTACTTCTGCTTTATATTTTGGTTTTTTGGCTATGAGGCATGTGGGATCTTAGCTCCCTGACCAGGGATAGAACCTGCATCCCCTGCCTTGGAAGATGAAGTCTTAACCACTGGGCCACCAGGGAAGTCCCTGAAATGTAGGTTTTGAAGGAGCAGAAGGGTGAAGTATTTGAGTGGGAGGAGCAAGAGAAGGTCTGCGTGTAGAATAAATGAAGGAGTCTCTGTTTGTCAACGTTGACTTCAACCCCAGGACCAAAGTGAGGCAAGTGCCTGCATATGTGTTGTATTAAAAAACTTTTAAAATTACGGCTTAAAATCACTGAGCGTCTTTGAAAACTGGTCTATTTGGGGGTGCGGGGGGCTACTGTATTTAGATGAACTCAAGAGAGTTGACAAACTTAAAGAATTGGGAGGGCAGGAGATAGTGCCAGAGGAAACTAACTCCTCATATCAGTGGAGTCTTTGATATTTGCTGTCCTGTGTACCCAGGCACTTGACTTGTGACCCATCCTCTCCACTCTGAAGCAGCAAAAGTTCTTTTGTTGCAAATCTATCTCTATTCCAAAAAGTGCTTCATTAGGGGTGGGGAAGCCACTAACTGAATTAAGTGAGACATAAGTTTACCAGCAGGTGGCAATAGAGGTAATTGTGTCTCCGGAAAGATTAAACTCGTATTACTTTATAAACCAGAGATGGGAATCTTCAGAACTTGATTGGGCCCCAACTTCACTTCCTTCTGCCTTACACTAGCGTTCTATGAGTTGGAATTGTTCAAGCCAAAATACTGTATCCAGATATATAACCTTTTCCTCACTGAGCTGCTGCTGCACTCTGATTTCTGAATGGCTCCTCCTCTAAGAGTTTGATGCTTTTAGTTGAAAAATTAGAAATAATGGCAAAATCATGTTTAATCATAAATTAGATTTGTTCGTGGTTTAGGGAAGCTCAAAAAGGTGAAATAAAACACTGCTTTCAAATATAACCTCCTGATACTATTAAGTAAGCTAACCTAAACTCTCAAAGAGCAAAGATGAAGCAATCAGACTGCTTTTGCATATCAAAGGGACATTAGGTTCCTAAGTGAATTTCTCTGACCTTTCTTAATTCCTTTCACACAGGAGAAAACCCATAGTTTTCAATGGAAAAATAAACTTTTTATTTACACACAATAATTTCAAAGGCCAGTGGAACAAGATAGTGTGCTGTGAAGCCCATGTCTCCATGGACAGCAAAGTGTTGCAAGAATGTTTCACCTGACTATCCTTACCTGAAAACTTACCAACTGTACTTCTTCCTGTTTCGCCAGCTTTCTCTGATTCTCTCTTCTTCTGGAGAGGTTCCTAAGCTCCTAACTCCTAGTTTCATCCTCTACAATCTCTCTGTTCTCTTGTGGTTCTTCACGCCCTTTATTTATTTTTTTTTTACAATCTCTCTCTCATGACTGAGAGGAAATTTGGAATACATGATTTAGAAAAATAAAAACTATTATTGCTATATTTCTTGGTAAGGCTCATTCAATTCCATGATATTTCTAAAAATCAGAAATAAATTGCTTTTTCAATTATTTAACTTAAGTTTTTAAATAAACACATTCATGTGATTCAAAATTCCAATGATCCGAAAGGGTAAAAATGTTTCTCTTACCACTTCTCCCAGCCACACAGTTCTCTTTGGAAGCACCTAATGCTACTATTTTCTGATAAATATTTCCAGAGACATTATAGGCATATACAAGCAGTTAAACGTGTATATGCATCTGTATGTATGTATATATGTGTATTTATACATTCTTTATTTTTCTTTGTTTTTACACAAATCATAGCATACTTTATACAAAAGCACCCTGCTTCTTCTTCTTTTTTTTTTTTTTTACTTAGCTGAGTATCTTGGCAATCATTCCCTATCAATCCAGAAACAATTCTGCTATGAATAACCTTGTTCATATGTCATTTTTCACATAGGAGCATATGTCTGAAGGATAAATTCCTAGAAGCAGAATTGCTGGGTTAAAGGATATGTGCATTTGTAAGTTTAATAAGTATTGCAAAACTGCCCTTCTTAGAATCTGTAACCCCAGCGATATGAGAGGGCCTGTCTTTCTGCCTTCTCACCACCCAGCCCTCCTCATTGCTCTGTTTTTCACCATTCTTCTATTCTTACTTTTCTTTCTATATGAACTTTAGGATCAACTTTTGTCCCAAAGAAACATCATGTAGGAATTTTTATTGGAATTGCATTAAATGTATAGGTTGACTTAGGGAGAACAGATATCTTTATGATGTTGAGTCTCTTCACAGATGCCTTTCATTTGATAAAGGGTTCATTTCCAGCCTTAGTAGCAATTGGATATTTTCTTCATAAAAAGCTCACACATTTCTTCTTAAGTTCATCCCTTGATGTTTTTATTTTTATTGCTGCTGTTTTCAATGGGATCTTTCCTTGTATCTCTTCTGAGTGGTTGCTATTATATAGCTTTGATTTTTGTACCCAGTTTGTATCTCACCACGTCAGTGAATTCTCACATTATTTGTAACAGTCACTTAAGTTTTGGGGGTATATAACCATATTGTGACTCAACAATGATAATTTTATCTCCTTCTTTCCATTGTGTGTGCCTCTCTTGTGGACTGAATGTGTCCTCCAAAAATTTGTATGTTGAAGCCCCTAACCCCCCAGTGTGGCTGTATTTGGACAGGGGGCCTCTAAGGAAATAATTCAGGTTAAATGAAGTCATAAGCATTGGGAGAGCCCAGATCCGATAGGATTAGTGTCTTATCAGAAGAGACACCAGAGATCTCGCTTTCTCTCTTCACCATGTGAGGACAATGAGAAATCAGCCATCTGCAAGTCAGGAAGAGAGACCTCACTAGGACCTGACCCTACTGTACCTTGATCTTAGATGTGTAACCTCCAGAACTGTGAGAAAATAAATTTGTTGTTTAAGCCACCCAGTCCATGGTATATTGTTATGGCAGCCCTAGCAAACTGATGCAAATTCTATTTTCCTTATTTTGTTAAGTGTATTGGCCAGAGCCAGAACAATGTTAAGTAATAGTGATAATTGTGGACACCTTTCTCTTATTTCAGAATTGAAAGGGAATGTTTCTAGTGTTTGCCCATTAATGCTGCTTTGGGTTGAAAAAAATATATAATTATATTAAGAAAGGAAAGCTGTTTCTATTTTCATTGCATTTTTCACTTATTTGCGGTATTTACTGAAAATTAACAAACAACATAGACTTGTCAAAGTACCTGATCAATAAAATAGGTGCTTCGATCATTATAAAGTTCAAGAGGAGTTTGCCAGGTAGGGATAATGTTTTCCAAAAGGACTTTAGCCACAGAAAAAACAATAGCCTATGTACAAGGGAAGGCTTCAGAACAGCGTGGAAACATACTGACCATAGTAAAACTTACTTACATCCATGAGATGAAGGAAGTTGTATGAAACCCATTTGCCATACAAATAAACTTGTTCATTAGGCAATTTAAAATGTTTGGAACCAGTATGAACAGGCTTCCCTGGGTTATACTTTGGACAATTGGGACAAGTGAGGTAGGCACCTTTTGCAGCCTTGTTAATGTTTACCCACCAATATGTATTCATGAAGGCTATCATTTTATCAGTAGACCAATGGCTTAGTGCATGTTCAGTGGTAAGGAGTGAGAATTTAAAGTCTCCAGTAGGACTGGGTTGTTATTTTGTCCAAACCAGAACTTTCTCTTTTTATCAAACCATCAATTGCTAAATTAACAATCTTGTTTTTCCCTATCTGAGGCCAACTCTTAGTCTTCTCTAGGCAGTTTTTCTAAGTTATCATTTGGGGAAATATCCCTTTGGACCATGGCAGAGGTTTGGCTGCTGTGGGTCTCTCTAAGAACAGAATTCCTGAGATTGGTTCAAGATGGCAGAGTAGAAGGACATGCTCTCACTCCCTTACAAGAACACCACAATCACAAATAATTGCTGAACAATGATCGACAGGCAGACACTGGAACTCACCAAAAAAGATACCCCACATCCAAAGACAAAGGAGAAGCCACAATGAGATGGTAGGAGGGGCGCAATCACAATAAAATCAAATCTCATAACTGCTGGGTGGGTGACTCACAAACTGGAGAACACTTATACCACAGAACTCCACCCACTGGAGTGAAGGTTCTGAGCTCACACATCAGGCTTCCCACCCTGGGGGTCCGGCAACTGGAGGAGGAATTCCTAGAGAGTCAGATGTTGAAGCCTAGCGGGATTTGCTTCCAGGACTTTGACAGGACTGGGGGAAACAGAGACTCCACTCTTGGAGGGCACACACAAACTAGTGTGCTCACTGGGACCCAGGGGAAGGAGCAGTGACCACATAGGAGACTGAACCAGACCTACCTGCTAGTGTTGAAGGGTCTCCTGCAGAGGCAAGGGGTGGCTGTGTCTCACTGTGAGGACAAGGACACTGGCAGCAGAAGTCCTGGGAAGTACTCCTTGGAGTGAGCCCACCCAGAGTCTGCCATTAGCCCCATCAAAGAGACCAGACAAAGATACTACACAAAAAGAAACTTACACACCAATATCACTCATGAATATAGATACAAAACTCCTCAACAAAATACTAGCAAACAGAATCAAGCAACACATTAAAAGGATCATACACCGTGATCAAGTGGGATTTATCCCAGGGATGCAAGGATTCTTCAATATAAGCAAATCAATCAATGTGATACACCATATTAACAAATTGAAGAATAAAAACCATATGATCATCTCAATACATGCAGAAAAAGCTTTTGACAAAATCCAACACCTATTTATGATAAAAACACTCCAGAAAGTGGGCATAGAGGGAACCTACCTCAACATAATAAAGGCCATATACGACAAACCCACAGCAAATATCATTCTCAATGGTGAAGAACTGGAAGCATTTCCTCTAAGATCAGGAACAAGACAAGGATGTCCACTCTCACCACTGTTATTCAACAAATTTTGGAAGTCCTAGCCATGGCAATCAGAGAAGAAAAAGAAATAAAAAGAATACAAATTGGAAAAGAAGAAGTAAAACTGTCATTGTTTGCAGATGACATGATACTATACATAGAGAATCCTAAAGATGCCACCAGAAAACTACTAGAGCTAATCAATGAATTTGGTAAAGTTGCAGGATACAAAATTAATGCACAGAAATCTCTTGCATTCCTATACACTAATGATGAAAAATCTGCAAGGGAAATTAAGGAAACACTCCCATTTACCACTGCAACAAAAAGAATAAAATACCTAGGAACAAACCTACCTAGGGAGACAAAACACCTGTATGCAGAAAACTATAAGACACTGTTGAAAGAAATTAAAGATGATACCAACAGATGGAGAGATATTCCAAGTTCTTGGATTGGAAGAATCAATATTGTGAAAATGACTATACTCCCCAAAGCAATCTACAGATTTAATGCAATCCCTATCAAATTACCAATGGCATTTTTTACAGAACTAGAACAAAAAAATCTTAAAATTTGTATGGAGACACAAAAGACCCTGAATAGCCAAAGCAGCCTTGAGAGAAAAAAACGGAGCTGCAGGAATCAGACTTCCTGATTTCAGACTATACTACAAAGCTACAGTATTCAAGATAATATGGTACTGGCACAAAAATAGAAATATAGATCAATGGAACAGGATAGAAATCCCAGAGATAAACCCACCCACCTGTGGTGAACTAATCTATAACAAAGGAGGCAAGGATATACAATGGAGAAAAGACAGTCTCTTCATAAGTGGTGCTGGGAAAACTGGACAGCTACATGTACAAGAATGAAATTAGAACACTCCCTAACACCTTACACAAAAATAAACTCAAAATGGATTAAAGACCTAAATGTAAGACCGGACACTGTAAAACTCTTAGAGGAAAACATAGGAAGAATACTCTTTGACATAAACCACAGCAAGATCTTTTTTTGATCCACCTCCTAGAGTAATGGAAATAAAAACAAAAATAAACAAATGGGACATAATGAAACTTTAAAGCTTTTGCAAAGCAAAAGAAACTACAAACAAGCTAAAAAGACAACCCTCAGAATGGGAGAAAATATTTGCCACCGAATCAATGGACAAAGGATTAATCTTGAAAATATATAAACAGCTCATGCAGCTCAATATTAAAAAAACAAACAACCCAATCAGAAAATGGGCAGAAGACCTAAACAGACATTTCTCCAAAGAAGAGATACAGATGGCCAAGAGGCACATGCAAAGCTGCTCAATATCAATAATTATTAGAGAAATGCAAATCAAAACTACAATGAGGTATCACCTCACACCAGTTAGAATGGGCATCATCAGAAAATCTACAAACAACAAATGCTGGAGAGGGTGTGGAGAAAAGGGAACCTTCTTGCTCTGTTGGTGGGAATGTAAATTGATACAGCCACTATGGAGAACATTATGGAGGTTCCTTAAAAATCTGAAAATAGAATTACCATATGACCCAGCAATCCCACTACTGGGCATATCCCAGAGAAAACCATAATTCAAAAAGACACATGCACCCCAATGTTCATTTCTGTGCTATTTACAATAGCCAGGTCATGGAAGCAACCTAAATGCCCATTAACAGATGAATGGATAAAGAAGATGTGGTACATATACAATGGAATATTACTCAGCCATAAAAAGGAACGAAATTGGGTCATTTTAGAGACGTGGATGAATCTAGAGACTGTCATACAGAGTGAAGTAAGTCCGAAAGAGAAAAACAAATATCATATATTAATGCATGTATGTGAAACCTAGAAAAATGGTACAGATGAACCGGTCTGCAGGGCGGAAATAGAGACACAGATGTAGAGAACAAACATATGGACACCAAGGGGGGAAAGCAGCAGGGGTGTGGTGGTGGTGGTGGTGTGATGAATTGGGAGATTTTGATTGACATGTATACACTGATGTGTGTAAAATGGATGACTAATAAGAACCTGCTGTATAAAAAGTAAATAAAAATTAAAAAAAAAAAAAGAACAGAATTCCTTGTAGAAATATCAGCAAGGTGATTTGCATCAGGTTCCAGTGATTCAAGTTTAGAATTCCCTGTAATCTTAGTAATGGTTGAAGCAGCAGGTAAAAGTATTTCATTCAGTAATTCCTGAACATTGGGGCCATTTTAATTTAATTTCCACTGGAAACTTCCAGTACATTCCAAAAATCATGAGCTACTCTAAAATCATATCTACTCTCAGTATCAATATTGGTAGTTCTGTCCTTGACGAAGTACAAGCCCAGGTAAAAGCGTGTAATTCAGCCTGTTGGACTGAGGTGGCCATAGGTAAAGATGCTGCCTCAACAACATCAAAAGGAGTTGCAATAGCATATGCAGCACAGTATTTGCCAGCATCACCTCTTAAGTAAGAACCATCAGTGCAGCATGTTCAGCATTACCCAAAGGCATTTCCTGTAGGTCATCATGAGGAGTCAGGAGGTGGTCTGTGAGCATTAAGCAGTCTTAAGTGACTTCACTGGTGACAGAGGGGAGAAGAGTAGCAGAGTTAAGGTTATTACAACATAAAAGAGTTATGTGAGGAGCAGTTAACAAAAGGACTTCATAGAAGGTGAGGCAGCTGACTGATAAATATTGAGGTTGATGAGAATTCTGGAGAATTTCTACTGCATAAGGCAGAAAAATAGTTTAAGGGGATCCCACAAAAATTTTCTCAGTGGCTTTAACCAAAAGGGCAGTGGCCAAAATGGCTCTAAGGTAAGGGGTGTATCCCCATGCCACAGGGTCCAGTTGCTGGCTATAAAACCCGATGGATCACTGGTGGTCTCCATGTTTTGCGGTGAGTGTCCCAAGGGCATTCCTTTCCTTTTCATATACAAGGGCATTCCTTCCTTTTTCCTTTTGAAAAAGGAAAAAGGGAACCTAATAATTGGGATGCCCAAGGGCAGGTGGGTTCATCAAACTCTCCTTCAAGGCCTTACAAATTATGTTGTCCAATTCTTCCCATAAAATTGGGTTGGGGTTGTTACTGTTTAGTAAAACATACAGAGCTTTGGCCATAGCAGAGAAATTTGGAATCCAATTTCAGCAATAACCAACTAGCCCAAGAAAACCTTGCAGTTGGTACTTAGTTTGGGGTTTGGGGAAACTTAGGACGCCATGAAGCCTATCTGGATCTAGGTGTAGCCCTTGTTCTGATATCAGATGCCCTAAATATCAAACCTGGATTTGGGAAAACTGCAGTTTTTCTTAGACGACCTTATGTCCCTTTAGGGCCAAAAGCTTTAGCAAGTGGATGCTGTCTTCCTGTGAGGAAGCTTGAGAAGGAGAGCAAAGAAGCAAATCATCCACATATTGCAACAAAGTAGAACATCTAGGGAACTTTATGTCATCCAGATCAGCCTTCAGGGTTTGTGAGAAGTAGAAAGGACTCTCAATAGAACAGTGAAGAATTACTGTCCAGGTGAATTGTTTTTCTTCCCAAGTGAAGGCAAAAAGGTGTCTGCTAGCTTCATTAGCTGGAATGCTAAGGAATGCACTGCATAAATCAGTTACAGTAAAGAATTTACTTTCTTTGGGAATGGATGTTAGTAGAGTATGAGGGTTAAAAACAACAAGGTGTCGGACTTCCCTAGTGATCCAGTGGTTAAGACTCTGCACTTCCAATGCAGGTGGCACAGGTTCAATGTCTGGTTGGGGAAGTTCCGCACACTGTGCAGTGTGGGCAAAAAAAACCCAAAAAACAAAAAAACGTGGTGTTGAGGGATAACAATGTTGTTTATTGCCTAGAGGGCCTGGACAATCTAAACCCTCAGCCCTTGGGTTTTCTCACTGGTAAAATAATGATAGTATTACAGGGACTAGTACAAGGGATAATGAGGCCTTGAGCTTTGTAATCCTCTATTATAGGCTTTATGCCTTGAAGTGCTTTTTTACTTATAGGATATTGATTAATTCTAGGAAGTGGGTTTGAGGAATCTGTTTGAATCATGATGGACGGTGCACTATGAATTTTGCCCGTATCAGTTGGAGATTTTGCCCATATCAGTTGGTGATAGCTGATTCAAAAGGAACAAATGATCTGTGTTCTAGAATCAGCTTTAGTACTAAGAGACAGAACAAATAAAAGATGTCAAAGAGTCATATAATTCACCTGGTTGGTTACTTTGATAACTACTGTCAAATTCTAGAATTACTTCCCCCTTTGGGGAGAAAGAAATTCCAGTGTGACACTTCTCTAAGAAGTCTCAGCCTAATAAACAGTTAGGAACAGAGGAACGAAGGAGAAAAGGGTATGCAGCTCTCCAAGGGCCTAAGCAAAAGGGAATAGGTTCAGAAACAGGAACCTCTTGAGGTTCATTAGAGATCCCCATGATTTAAACCGTTTTAGTACTTTGAGGCAGGGGCTGCTTTATAGTAATGGTGTTGAGTACCAAGAGTGTGGTTCTGGTGTCAGTCAGGACTGGAAGAGATTCATCCCCAATATGGAGATATGTTTCTTTAAGCCAATGAAGAGGGAGGATTAGAAAGAGCCTCTGTAGTTCTTTAGAGCCCTGTCACTGATAACTGGAAGGACATTGGAGAGGCTGATTAGAAGCCTGAAGGTGCCTGAAGCACTTAACATTTGTAACACTCTCTTCTACAATGTCCATGCTCTTTACAATAATAGCAGAAAATATAAGGCTTTTGGTTTCATTTAGCAGTCTTCATTTGCTAGAGTTGAAGATTAATGATTTTTGTGGCCTTCCTTTTAGGTGGCTCATCTAGAGTGTGAGAAAGCTATTTGCCAGATTAACTAAATCTGGAGTAGATATAGTTTCCCATTCCATCCTGGTCCTTTTTACTAGAAAGGAAAGGTCTCAGTTCAGCCCAGTAATAAACCTAAAGTTAAAAGCTACCTGGATAGAATCAACATTTGAAGGAAGACCAGAATCTGAAGTCAATAGTAATAGTCATGAACAGGTTCAGATTGTGTGCAATCCTGAATTTTGTTCCAATCAACAAGCTTTGGAAAAGCCCTAGGAATTGCTTGATGAAGTCACCAAGCAATTGCCCAAGCCTGATATATAATAAGTAGTGGGTTGGTCTCCTGGTTATAATTTCTAGAGACCTTTCAGGATTTTCCCAATTAGTGGTTTTCATCGAATGCTGGGCCTGGCCTTCACCAACAAGCATATGAACTAGCTGATGTAAATAGGAGAAACCAGGTTGATAAGTTTGAATCATTATATTTAAATAGCTCAACAAATCTGTAAGGATCTTAAGTTATTTTGGGAAAATCTTGGACTATGGCTCGCAGTTCAGCTTTAGTCCAGAGAATATAAGAAAGTAAGAGTTTAGCCTCTAGATCCTCAGAAGGCTTAATTTTAAAGGGACAGGCTCTGTAAGTTCAGAGGAAAAGGGAGTGGGGAGAGTTTCAGAGGAAAAGGGAAGTCTGGTGAGAGAATTAGTATAGGGAATCTGAGAGTACAGAGGAGGTGTAGGCAGCATAGAAAGAAAGGAAGAAGATGGTGCCAGAGGTGTTTCCTGAGAAAAAGAAACCAAGGAAGAGGAGCAGGGGGCCTTAGAAGCCATTTGATCTTTCTTTAATTTGACTCAGTTAAAGTCTTAATTTGTAGAGAGGCAATTTTAGGTTCCTGATAATATTTGGAAGGTTCAAAATAGGCATTTCATTCAGTTCTGGAAATTTTAGAGCTATAGTGGTCCAACTCAGTTTTAAGAAAATTAAGTTTGGGAATTTCAAAAGTTCCCTATAATGGCTATTGATATTCTAAACTGCCTTCAGTTTGGTTGAGCCATTTAGTTAGAAATGTGCATGAGAAAGACCACAGTTTTTAAACATAAAATCAACTGGAATTCCTGGGTTGGAGGGAACACCCTCAAAATATTTAGGTAACTGAGACCCCATCTCTCAGAGGTTTTTCTCTAGAGTAAAAGAACAGTTTTCAAACAGCTTAAACAGCCTACAGCTCAAACAGCTCAATTCAAAAAACTTGCAACTGAAACAGCCTGCAGGCCTAATACCAGCCAGTTCTAAGGGAACAGCTTGGTCCTGGAGGAACCAGGCTGAAGACTTCTTAGCCAGTTCCCACAAAATAGCTGCTTTTCCAAAGGAATGGGCTTCTCAGCTAGTTTCAGTTGAAAGAGTCTGATCTCAAAATCAGACCAAGTGCCAAACGAGTACTTGCATACAGACAAGGCCTTAATCAGAAAGGACAAAACCCTAAAATAGATCCTGAACAAAGCCTGGAGAGCTTCAAAAGCAAAGAGGGGCATAAGCTTGGATCCAGAAGAAAGACATACCTTTAAATTCCAGGGTCAGTGAGAAAAGCAGTGAACCCAGTAGGCTCAATTGTGGGTACCATACCTGCTCACTCACACCAGCTCCCAAGCTGTCAGGGGTCTACTCTGGTCCCTGTACAGGCCACCAAAATGTTACCAAAAACAAATAGACTGCCAGTTATTTCTCCAGCAAAAAAATGGGTTTATTCAGGGTCAGCAAAGAATTGCAACTTCGAGTCTACAACCATGGTGAGCTATGTGCCAGTCCCCACACAGCAAAGGAAGGAGAGTGCTCTAATCCAAAGGTAAAGGAAGCTGGGAGGGCTGTAGTAAATCAAGAGTGCTTGGCTTTTCATTGGCTGAGACTTTGCCAGGAAAGAAGAGGAGTTTTTCTTCTTCCTGTTGGACTCTGCTATAGTCACAGGGCATGAGAGCTCCCCCTTCTGGTCTCCCAACTCTATTTAATTGAGGTTTCTGTTTATTAGTTTTCTTACAGGTATCGATGTTATCTTAGAGATTTTCTTCTTTTTCTATTTCCCAAAAAAAAATTTAAGAGCATTGGAATAATCTATTCCTCAATGATGTAGTAGAATTACCTGTGAATTCATCTGGTCCTGGTGCTTTCTTGCTGTCTGGTTGTTTGGAGGATGTTACTTCTTTAAAAACTTTACTATTTTTTTAAATGACAATTTGTTTGTGTAGATATTTTGTTGTCTTCTAGAGACAGTTTAAGTAACTTTTATTTTTAGAAAATTATATATTTACTAGGGTTTCAAATTTATTTGCATACTTTTGAGAAAGGTAATCTCTATGTTTCTTTTAACTTCCCTTGTATTTGCAGTTATTGTCCCCCTTTATAATTTTTTATTTTCTTATTTTATATAGTTGTGTTTTTCCTTAAGTACATTATTTCTTCCTTCAAGGGACTAGCTCTTAGATGTAATATACTCTGCTCTTTTTTTTGGTTAAGAAATTTCTGCTTTTTTTTGATTAATTTCTACTTTCCACTTTCTTTAGGCTTATTATTATCCCTATTATCATTCAGTTCTTTTTATTAACTCCTTGAGTTGGATGTTACTTTTTTCATTTTTAGCCTTTTTTTATCATTCTACCTATGTAAGGCTATGAATTTTCCTCTGAGCAGTGCTTTAATTGCACGCTATAGTTTCTGGTGTGTAATTATTTCTAAATTTGTTTTTGGCACAGAATTGAGTTAATCATTGTCTTGATTCATGGCACACTCTCATCATTGGTCAATGCACAGTCTTTTATTTACTTATGTGTTTATTCTGTTAACGTTTTTAAAGTTATAATTTTTATAATTATGGACCCACCAGCCAACATGGTCTTGACGATAGCCGATATCTACCTACATGGTCCTTCCCATCCCCTTTCACTGCCTCCTCCTCCCCCAGCTCAATCAGAGATAAGCATCATTCTCAATTCTTTGTTCTTCATTCCCTTGCTTTTCTTCTTGTGTAGTTTTATGACGTCTATCTATTCCCATATATATTCTTTAAATATATTTTATTGCAGATTTAAATTTTTTTCATTATTTTCTAAATATTCTGTCATTTTGATATTGATTCTCTTTGACCCAAGAGTTGTTTAAAAAGAGTTTTGTTTTCTCTTTATTTTTCAGGTCTTAGGGTATTTTGTTTGTTTTGCTATCTCGATTTTTTAAGATTCTAGTTTTATAGAATTATGAGCAGAGAATGTTTTCTGCACTACTTTTACATTGTGGAATTTATTGATTTTTTTCTTTGGCTTAAAATATGGTCAATTGTGAATGCCACACAACTCATGTAGAAACAGCATACTGTCTATGTCTAGTATAGGTTTTGATACATATCAGTCAGATCTACCTCACTAATTATGTTATTTAGATCTTCTATATCATACTTTATTTGTTTCCGCTTAATCTGTCATGGGGGCAGAATTAAAACTTCCTGTTACTGAAGTATTTATTTTTCACCATATCTTACTTTTTTTTTTTTTTTTGCTTCAGGTTGTTGGTTCTCTGCTAGTTGGTATTCTAACTTTTTGAAAATCATACTGTTAAAACATTATAAAGTACCATTCCTTGACTTCCTTAAGCTTTCCTTTTTTTAATATTAAGGTTATGGCCCATTGCATTTACCAGTATTACTCTGCCCACCCTTTTATTCTCAGTTGTTCTGATTCCTTCATTTTAGGTAGGTCTCTATATAGCCTATAGTTGAATTTTGCTTTGTAATCCAGTTTAAAAGTCTTTTCCTCATCTTTGACTTCTGTTATGTGTTGAATTATATTGCCCAAAATGTGTATGTTGAGGTCCTAACCCCCAGTTCCTCAGAAAGTGATCTTATTTGGCAACCAGTTCATTGAAAATGTAATTAGTGGGACTTCCCCAGTGGCACAATGGTTAAGAATCCACCAGCCAATGCAGGGGACATGGGTTCAAGCCCTCGTCCAGGAAGATCCCACATGCCGTGGAGCAACTAAGCCTGTGCGCCACAACTACTGAGCCTGCGCTCTAGAGCCCATGAGCCACTACTATTGAAGCCTGTGCACCTAGAGCCCATGCTCTGCAACAAGAGAAGCCACTTCAGTGAGAAGCCCGCGCACCACAACAAAGAGCAGCCCCTGCTCTCCGCAACTAGAGAAAGCCCGCACGCAGCAATGAAGACCCAACGCAGCCAAAAATAATAAATAAATAAATATGTAATTAGTTAAGATGAGATCATACTGGAAGGTGAGCCCCTGATCCAACATGACTGGTGTCCTTATGAAAGGGGAAAATGTGAACACAGATACATAGGGATAATGCCACATGAAGACTGGAGTTATGTTGCCACAAGCCAAGGAACTACCAAAAACTAGGAGGAAGACCTGGAATAGATCCTTCTCTAGAGCCTTCAGAGGGAGCATGGCCCTACTAACACTTATCTCAGACTTCTAGCCTCCATAATTATAAGACAATAAATTTCTGTTGATTGAGCCACTCAGTTTATGGTACTTTGTTACAGCAGCCTTGGCAAATTAATACAACTTCCTTGTAAATATAAGTTGATTCTCATTATTAGAATTTTATATCAATTTAAAAACTCTTTCTTATGCCTTCATAAGTAAAAATTCTTGGCAAATTGCTGAGGACCAGATATTGTAAGTGTTAACAGGATCTATAGGTGACTCCCTAAAATGTTCTAAATCTCTACAGCCCTAAGAAAAACCAGAGTAGCTTATACCTGTTCTAACACTGGCATCCTCCAAAAATCTCAAGTAAGCTAGCTAAAAGCCAGCCAGCTGAGCGTAACACCTCCTTTTCTTTTTTTTTTTTTTTTTTTTTTGATGTTGGGGGTAGGAGTTGAGTAATTTGTTTATTTTTGCTGTTTTGGGTCTTCGTTTCTGTGTGAGGGCTTTCTCTAGTTGTGGCAAGCAGGGGCCACTCTAAATCACAGTGCGCAGGCCTCTCACTATCGTGGCCTCTCTTGTTGCGGAGCACGGGCTCCAGACGCACAGGCTCAGTAGTTGTGGCTCACAGGCCTAGTTGCTCCGCGGCATGTGGAATCCTCCCAGACCAGGGCTCGAACCCGTGTCCCCTGCATTAGCAGGCAGATTCTCACCCACTGCGCCACCAGGGAAGCCCAACACCTCCTTTTCTTTTCAGGATTGTGAGACTTAATGTAAATCAAAGAATTGAAACCAGTAAGAGTCTCTCCAGCAAAAGAAAGGTAAACCTAGACTTCCTGTGACCTGACCCAGAGATATTGGGACTTGCCTGGCCATTTGTAAAAATGAAGCAACTTCTACTTCCTCCAGTAAGGGTAACTCTCTTGCCTAACTAGAAAAGGCTATGAATAAAATGAAGGTGCCTAAAGACCCTAATTGAGATAAGATCTAGATTGTTCTCATCTTGAGCATTAATTTGTAATTTAACTGTCTATGCTCTTACTGTCAACCAACAGGTTTGTTTTTTCTTTAAACTTTGATTACCAATATTTACTGCAATTTATTAAGCAGAGCTAGAGGACAGATGCAGCAGACTGGGTGGGCTCTGTAGTTAAGGATGGCTTGGTGCTACACCCCAGAGGTGCCCTGGATAAGGGCCTCCGAGAGACCACACAAGGATCCAAAGTGGCCTTATATATCCTTTCCTTCCTCCATCCTTTCCCTTCATGCTTCCACTTCTTCCCACCCAAGCCCAATTGCCATGGAGAAGAATACCAGATATATAATTTGAGGACTATGAACAGTGGCAATACTTTCAAGACAAAAATATGAACATCTAGTCCATACTTAGTATCAGGAATTTGGGTAGTTCCTAAACTCTGGCAGGAATGACCTCTGTTGAAAGAGAGGTAATGAGCGAACTGGAGATCAGAATTCCTCTATGTGAACATATGTAGCTCACATCTTACCTAAATATGCCTTCCAAAGGGGAGAACAAAAACATTGCATGCTGGTTATAAACTTTACCATTGGAAAGAATAAAATATAGTTCAAAGGAAAAATAAGCAAAAAAAATTTTTTACTTGATCCTGTATAAGCACTTATGTCAATATTTTTAAAATAAGCTTTATTTTTTATTAGATCAATTTTAGGTTCACAACAAAATTGAGTGGCAAGGACA
Source organism: Phocoena phocoena (assembly GCF_963924675.1). NCBI lineage: Eukaryota > Metazoa > Chordata > Mammalia > Artiodactyla > Phocoenidae > Phocoena > Phocoena phocoena. The sequence continues at coordinate 86,787,361 of NC_089222.1, read as the reverse complement.
GAGAGTTCCCATATACCCCCTTTCCTCACACATGTACAGTCTTCCCCAATATTGACATCCTGCACCCCAGTGGTACAGTTGATGAACCCACACTGACACATCATCACCTAAAGTATGTAGTTAACGTTAGAGTCCATTCTTGATGTTGTCCATTCTACGGGCTTTGACAAGTGTAGTATACAAAATAGTTTCTGCCCTAAAAATTCTCTGGGTTTGCCTACTTATCCCTCTCTTCCCCTAACCCCTGGCAACCACTTAACTTTTTACTGTCTCCATAATCTTACCTTTTCCAAAATGTCATGTAGTTGTAGTCACACAGTTTATAGCCTTCTTTAAATTGTTTCTTTCACTTAGAAATATTCATTTAAGTTTCCTCCATATCTTTACATGACATGACAGCTCATTTCTTTTTACTGCTGAATAATATTCCTTTATCTAGGTTACCACAGTTTACTTATCCATTCACCTAATGAAGAATATCTTGGTTGTTTCCAAGTTTTGATAATTATTAATAGAGCTGCTGTAAACATCTGTGTGCAGGTTTTGTGTGGACATAAGTTTTCAACTCCTTTGTGTAAATACTAAGGAGAACAATTGTTGGATGCTGTGGTAAGAGTATGTTTAGTTTTGTAAGAAACAGCCAAATGGTCTTCTAAAAGAGCTGTGTTATTTTGCATTCCCACCAGCAATGTATGAGAGCTTCTGTTGTTCCATGTCCTTGCCAGCATTTGATGTCAGTGTTCCAGATTTTGGCCATTCTAATAGGTGTACAGTGGTATCTCACTGTTATTTTAATTTGCAATTTCCTGAGGATATATGTGGAGCATCTGTTCATGTGCTTATTTGCTATCTGTATATCTTCTTTAGTGAGGTGACTTTGAGGTCTTTGGTCCATTTTTTAATGGGGTTGTTGGTTTTCTTATTGTTGAGTGTTAAGAGTCCTGTGTATATTTTGGATTTCAGTCCTTTTTCAGATGTCCTCCAAATATTTTCTCCCAGTCTATGCCTTGTCTTCACATTCTCTTCATATTGTCTTTTTCAGAGCAGAAATTTTTAATTTTAATGAAGTTTGGCTTATCAGTTATTTCTTTTCATGGATATGTCTTTGGTCTTGGATATAAAAAGGTATCACCATACCAAAGGTCATCTAGGTTTTCTCCCATATTATCTTCCAGGAGTTTGATAGATTTGCATTTAACATTTAAGTCTGTAATCCATTTTGAGTTAATATTTGTGGAAGGTGTAAGGTCTGTGTCTAAATTCATTTTTGTGCATATAGATGCCAGTTGTTCCAGTACCATTTGTTGAAAAGACTGTTTTGCTCCATTATATTTCCTTTGCTCCCTTGTCAAAGATTAGTTGGCCATATTTCTGAGGATCTATTTCTAGACTCTCTATTCTGTTTCATTGATCTATTTGCCTCTTCTTTCCCCAATACCACACTGTCTTGATTAATGCTGTATAGTAAGTCTTCAAGTTGGTTAGTGTTAGTCCTTCAAATTTGTTCTTCTCCTTTAATATTGTGTTGACTATTCTGGGTTTTTTGCCTCTCCATGTAAACTTTAGAATCAGTTTGTCAATATCCATAAAATAACTTGCTGGGATTGTGACTGAGATTGCATTGAATCTATAGACCAATTGGGAAGAACTGACATCTTGATAATATTGAATCTTCCTACCCATGAATATGTAATATCTTTCCATTTATGTAATTTTTTGATATCTTTCATCAGAGTTTTGTAGTTTTCCTAATATAGATCTTATACATATTTTGTTAGGTATATACCTAAGCATTTTATTTTGGGAGGTGCTAATATAAAGGGTAATGTATTTTTAACTTCAAATTCTACTTGTTCATTGATGGTATATAGGAAAGCAGTTGGCTTTTGCATATTAACCTTGTATCCTGCAATCTTGCTATAATCACTTGTTAGTTCATGAAGGTTTGGTGAGTGTTGTTGTTGTTTTTTTTTTTTTTGGTTGATTCTTTTGGATTTTCTACATAGATGATCATGTCATCTGTGAACAAAGGCAGTTTTATGTCTGCCTTCCCAATCTGTATACCTCTCTTTTATTTTCTTTTCTTGTCTTATTACATTAGCTAGAACTTCCATTGTGATGTAAAAAAGCAGTGGTGAGAAGGGACATCCTTGCCTTGCTCTTGATCTTAGTAGGAAAGCTTTGAGTTTCTCACCATAAGTATGATGTTAGCTGTAGGGTTTTTGTAGATGTTCATTATCAAGTAGAGAAAGTTCCTCTCTATAACTAATTTGTTCAGAGTTTTTATCATGAATGAGTGTTGGATTTTTTCAAATCTTTTTTGCATTTATTGGTATGACCATGTGATTTTTCTCCTCTAGTCTGTTGATGTGATGGATTACATTAATTGATTTTTGAATGTTGAACCAGCCTTGCATACCTAGGATAAATCTCCCGTTGTCATGGTGTATAATTCTTTTTATACATTGTTGGATTTAATTTGCTAATACATTGTTGAAGATTTTTGCTTCTGTGTTCATGAGAGATATTGATGTAGTTCTGCTTTCTTGTAATGTCTTTTTCTAGTTTTGCTATTCGGGTAATGCTGGTCCCACAGAATGAGTTAGAAAATATTCCTTTTGCTTTTATCTTCTGAAAGAGATGAGATTGTAAAGAACTGGTAAAATTTCTTCCTTAAATGTTTGGGAGAATTCACCAGTGAACCCATCTGGGCCTTATACTTTCTGTTTTGGAAAGGTATTTATTTAATCTCTTTCATAGATATAGGTCTATTCAGACTGTCTATTTCTTCTTATAGTTGAGTTTTGGCAGATTGTGTCTTTCAAAGAATCTACATTTCATCTAGATTATCAAACTTGTAAGCATAGAGTTGTTTATAACATTCCTTTATTATCCTTTTAATGTCCATGTGGTGATGTTTCCTCTTTCAGTTTTGATATTAGTAATTGTTTGTTCTCTCTTTTTTCTTAGTTAACCTGGCTTGAGGCTTAATGATTTTATTGATCTTTTCAAAGAACTAGATTTCTGTTTTGTTGATTTTCTCTATTGATATCCTGTTTTCAATTTCATTGATTTCTGCTCTGATTATTATTATTTCTTTTCTTCTGCTTGCTTTGGATTCAATTTGCTCTTATTTTTTTCTGGTTTCCTATGTGGAAGCTCATACTATTGATTTTTTCTTTTCTAATATATGCATTCAATGCTATAAATTTTCCTCTAAGCACTACTTTACACATCTCACAAATTTTAATAGTGTTTTCATTTTCTTTTAGTTCAAAATATTTTCAAAATTTATCTTGAAATTTCTTCTTTGACCCATGCATTGTATAGAAGTATTTTGTCTAATCTTCAAGGATCTTGGGATGTTCCAGATATCTCTCTGTTATTGATTTCTAGTTTAATTCTATTGTGGTCTGAGAGCAGACATTATATGATTTCTATTATATTATATTTGTTGAGGTGTGTTTTATTGACCAGAATGTGGACTATCTTGGTGACTATTCCATGTGAGCTTCAGAAGAATGTGTATTCTACTGTTTTTTGGATGAAGTTGCCTATGGATTATATCCAGTTAATTGATAGTGCTGTTGAGTTCAGCTTTGTCCTTACTGATTTTCTGCTTGCTGGATCTGTCCATTTCTGACCAGAGGGGTGTTGAGGTCTCCAACTATAATAGTATATTCATGTATTTCTCCTGGTATTTCTGCAATGGACTGAATGTTTATGTCCCCCATAAAAAATTATATGTTAAAATCCTAACCCCCAAGGTGATGGTATTAGGAGATAGGACCTTTGGGAGGTGATTTGGGCATGGGGGTGGAGCCCTCATGAATAGGATTAGTGCCCTTATAAAGAGACTCCAGAGAACTCTCTTGCTTCTTCTACCATGTGAGGTTACAGCAAAAAATATTTGTCTATGAACCAGGAAGCGGGCTCTCACTAGACGCCAAGTCTGCCTGCATCTTGATCTTTTACTTCCCAGCCTGCAGAACAGTGATAAATAAATGTTTGTAGTTTATAAGCCACTCTGTTTATGGTATTTCTGTTATTGTAGCCCAAATGGACTAAGACAAGTTCTATTTGGTTTTGCCTCACATATTTTGACAATCTATTGTTAGGCACATTCGTATGAAGGATTGTTATGTGTTCCTGGAGAATTGACCCCTATATCATTATGTAATACCCCTCTTCATCCCTGAAAACTTTACTTTCTCTGTAGTCTGTTTTGTCTGAAATTAATATAATGACTTCTGCTTCCGTTTGATTAATGTAAGCATGCACTATCTTTATCATTTTACCTTTAATCTATACATGTCATTATATTTAAAGTAGGCTTCTTGGACTTCCCTGGTGGTACAGTGGTTAAGAATCGCCTGCCAATGCAGGGGACACGGGTTCGAGCCCTGGTCTGGGAAGATCCCACATGCTGCGGAACAACTAAGCCTGTGTACTACAACTACTGAGCTTGCGCTTTACAGCCTGCGAGCCACAACTACTGAGCCCATGTGCCACAACTACTGAAGCCCGTGCACCTAGAGCCCATGCTCTGCAACAAAGAGAAACCACTGCAGTGAGAAGCCCATGCACCACAACAAAGAGTAGCCCCCACTCACCGCAACTAGAGAAAGCCTGCGTGCAGCAACAAAGACCCAACGCAACCAATAAAAATAAATAAATAAAATTTTAAAAAATAAACTAAAGTAGGCTTCTGTAGACAACATATAGTTGGGTCTTATTCTTATCCACTCTGACAATCTCAGACTTTTAATTGGTGTATTTAGACCATTGACATTTAAAGAGATTATTGATATAGTTGGATTAATGTCTAACATATTATTATTTGCTGCCCTTTTTCTTTGTTCTTATTTTGTCTTCTACTGTTTTTCTGCCTTTTGTGGTTTTATTTGAGCATTTTATATGATTCCATTTTCTCTCTTTTCTTAGTATATCAATTATACTTATTTCTGAATTTTTTTAGTGGTTTCCCTTGAATTTTCAATATGCCTTTACAGTTAAACCAAGTCCACTTTCAAATAACACTATAATATTTCCTGGGTAGTACAAGTACTCTGTAATAACAAAATATTCCCACTTTTTCCCTCCTGTTCCTTATATCATTATTTCTTGTACCATTCATTTATATATTAGCATACATAAGCATATGTATATATACATAAGCATTCATAATCAAATAGTTGGAGCTATTATTTTGAACAAACTCTTACCTGTTGCATCAATTAAGAATAAAAGTTTTTATTTTACCTTCATTATTCATTCTCCAATACTCTTTATATAGATCCAAGTTTCTGACTTGTATCATTTTCCTTCTCCCTGAAGAATTTCTTTTAACATTTCTTATACGGCAAGTCTATTGGCAACAAATTCCTTCAATTTTTGTTTGTTTGTTATAATCTATTTCTCCTTCACTTTTTTTTTTTTTTTTTTGCGGTACGCGGGCCTCTCACTGTTGTGGCCTCTCCCATTGCGGACCACAGGCTCTGGACGCGCAGGCTCAGCAGCCATGGCTCACGGGCCCAGCTGCTCTGCGGCATGTGGGATCTTCCCGGACTGGGGCACGAACCCGTGTCCCCTGCATCGGCAGTCAGACTCTCAACCACTGCACCACCAGGGAAGCCCCTCTCCTTCACTTTTGAAGGACAGTTTCATAGAGTACAGAATTCTGGTTGGTGAGTTTTTTCTCTCAACACTTGAAATATTTCACTCCACTCCCTTCTTGCTTGCATGGTTTCTGAGAAGTCAAATGTAATTCTTATTTTTGCTTCTGTGGAGGTAAGGTGTTTTTCCCTCTGGCTTCTTTATCTTTGTTTTTCTGCAGTTTGAATATGATGTGCCTAGGTGTAGTGTTTCATTACTTAATCTGCTTGGTGTTCTCTTAGCTTCCTCGATCTGTCATTTGGTGTCTGTCATTAATTTGGGGAAATTCCCAGTCATTATTCCTTCAAATATTTCTTCTGTTTCTTTCTCTCTTTCTTCTCCTTCTGGTATTCCCATTAAGTATATGGTACACCTTCTGTAGTTGAGGCACTATTTTTGGATATTCTGTTCTGTGTTTTTTCAGCCTTTTCTCCTCTTTGCTTTTCAGTTTTGGAAGTTTCTATTGGCATATCCTCAAGCTCAGAGGTTCCTTCCTTAGCCATGTCCAGTCTACTGATGAGTCCATCAGAGACATTATTTCATTTCTTTTACAGCATTTTTGATCTCTAGCAGTTCTTTTTGACTCTTTCTTAGAATTTCCATCTCTGATTACATTACCCAGCTGTTCTTGCATGTTGTCTGCTTTATCCATTAGAGCCCTTGGCATACTCCTCATAATTGTTTTGAATTCATGGTCTGATAATTCCAACACTCCTGCCAATATCTGAGTCTGGTTCTGGTACTTGCTCTCTCTCCTCAAACTGTGTTTTTTGCCTTTTAATATGTCTTGTACTTTTTTGTTGAAAGGTAGATATGATGTACTGGGTAAAAGAAACTGTAACAAATAGGCCTTTAGTAATGTAGTGGTAAGATGTGCGGGGAAGGGAAGTATTCTATAGTCTTATGATTAGGTTTCAGGCCTTTGGTGAGCCTGTGCCCCTGGACTGTGAAATTCACCAGTGCTAGTTTTTTTCCTCCCTTTGGTGGAATGGGATGGCTAGGGGGGGCTGGGCTTTTGTATTTCCCTTCCTTCATGTGGAAGCTCAGAAGGGACTGGAGCTGGATATTTCCTTTCCTCCATGGGGGTTAGGCTCTGATAATCCCAGCAGGTTAGGCCCTAGCAAAAAAAGTTTCTCCTGAGGGCCTGTCTTGTTAAGAAGAACAGAATGCTGTGGACTTATTTCAAAATGGTTCTTTTCCCCTCCCCCTGCCTAAAGCACCAGGAGATTATTCTCTAATCCTCACTGTGAGCACCTGGTAGAGCTATGGGAGTCAAAAGTCACAAAAGACAAAGTGTAAGGGTTACTTCCCTGTGTGCCCCCCACCCATGCCTGGGATCCCCCTGGAGTTTTTATATCTCAGACTTGTTCACCCTGAGCCTCCAGCAGTTCCTCTGGTACAGTTCAGTTTTTCCTACCCCAGTACTGGCTCCCTCAGAGGTTGCTGCTTGTGGCTTTCTGTCCAGTAAGTTGTGATTCTCCATATCTGTCTGTCTCTCCAATTTGGGGGGCATCAGTTTGCACTGTGATCTTACTTCTCTGATTGATCTAAGAGGAGTTGTTGATTTTTCAGTTTGTTCAGCTTTTCACTTGTTAGGACTGAGTGGCAAATTCTAAGCTTTTTACATGCTGAACAGGAAACTGGAAGTCCTTACGTCAGTATTTTAAAATCAGTGTAGAGGTAATAATCAGTTCATCCTGACAAAATTCCTCTTGGGCAAATCAGCATGACTCTGAGGTGATGGTTAAAACCCAACTGGCAGAGATGTTAAGCAGGTTACCCAAGGCCACACAGCAGGCTAAAAGCTGAGCAGGGATTAGAGATCTGGAGAGCCTGACTCCCAGCCCTGTATGCAGACTATACCACCTGTAAACAAACTAGCTAACAGCCAAATCAGGTAAATGTGCCTGAAGTGAGTCACCTGTGGCTGCCAAACTTGGCCTCTTTGCACAATCAGTAAGCTAAGGATCCAAAAGTCAGGGCCTTTTGCACACATGTCATCACAAAACCCATCCCTGAGAGGCTGTGCTCCAAGGAGCAGGGGACTGACCATCTTCGGTGGTCACCACAGTGATTGTCCATTGCATTTGTATGGTCCTTCTCAGTTTCTGAAACACTTTTATGTAATTTATCTCGGATGTTCCTTCCAACTATACTAGAAGACTGTAAAATACAGTCTCTGTTTTGTTTTTAAAAGTGTGGTGAGCCAAGGAGGCCAACAAACCAGTGCTGGGAGCTGAATCTTGCCCTAATGAGTATAAAGAAATAAGCAGAAGGCCTCGTCTCCAGATGGACATAGGAGGTGATCTCTGAGGTCTAAGTAGGACAGACAGCATTGCCCTGGCAGGGGTCAAGGTGGAGACTCAGCATAGGTAAGGGAACTGTGCACCTCCTGGTTACCAGTATCATCTTCATCATTTGGAAACTTCCTGGGAGACATGTAGTATTAGGGGTATAATATGCTTGGCCATGACTAGGGTATTAAAAGTCCTTCCCAAACCCAAATGAACCATCTTCCTGTTTCTTCCTATCTCAGTCTTCCTTTTGCTATTATGTTAACCTCCACCCAGGGCCCCTGGCCTCACCCTCCCAGTCACCTCTGGCCTCCTGCACTCAGTCTCCTCCAGTCCTCTAAATTCATCAGCAGGCAGAATGCTACCTCTTGGGTCTCCCTGATCACTTACCCCTCAGTCCTTGACTGAGCTAGAGCCACCCACCCAACTATTCTTTACTACAGTGGTCATCCAACAACATACCTGAGAAGTTACAGAAATGTTACAGAAATTAAACTAGGGCTGTGAACAGCAGTGTTTAAAAGTAGAAGTAGAATTATGTCATCATGTCAGTATACAAGGTATCCTCCCCTTCTTCTGGACACATGGTTAGACTACACTTCCCAGTCTTCCTTGCAGTTATGTACAGACGTGTAACTAAATTCTTTCCAATGAAGTGAGTGGAAGTGTTGTATACTCTTTATTTTTTTGAATTTTATTTCTTTTTCTATACAGCAGGTTCTTATTAGTCATCAATTTTATACACATCGGTGTGCACATGTCAATCCCAATCTCCCAATTCATCACACCACCAACCCCCTCTCCTGTGCCACTTTTCCCCCTTGGTGTCCATACATTTATTCTCTATATCTGTGTCTCAATTTCTGCCCTGCAAACCGGTTCATCTGTACCATTTTTCTAGGTTTCACATACATGCGTTAATATACGATATTTGTTTTTCTCTTTCTGACTTACTTCACTCTGTATGACAGTCTCTAGATCCATCCATGTCTCAACAAATGACCCAATTTCGTTCCTTTTTAAGGCTGAATAATATTCCACTGTATATATGTACCATATCTTCTTTATCCATTTGTCTCTTGATGGGCATTTAGTTTGCTTCCATGACCTGGCTATTGTAAATAGTGCTGCAATGAACATTGGGGTGCATGTGTCTTTTTGAATTATGGTTTTCTCTGGGTACATGCCCAGTAGTGGGATTGCTGGATCATATGGTAATTCTATTTTTAGTTTTATAAGGAACCTCCATACTGGTCTCCATAGTGGCTGTATCAATTTACATTCCCACCAACAGTGCGAGAGGGTTCCCTTTTCTCCATACCCTCTCCAGCATTTGTTGTTTGTAGATTTTCTGATGATGCCCATTCTAACTGGTGTGAGGTGACACCTAATTGTAGTTTTGATTTTCATTTCTCTAGTAATTAGTGATGTTGAGCATCGTTTTATGTGCCTGCTAGCCATCTATATGTCTTCTTTGGAGAAATGTCTATTTAGGTCTTCTGCCCATTTTCTGATTGGGTTGTTTGTTTTTTTAATATTGAGCTGCATGAGCTGTTTATATATTTTCGAGATTAATCCTTTGTCCGTTGATTCAGTGGCAAATGTTTTCTCCCATTCTGAGGGTTGTCTTTTCGTCTTGCTTATGGTTTCCTTTGCTGTGCAAAACCTTTGAAGTTTCATTATGTCCCATTTGTTTATTTTTGTTTTTATTTCCTTTACTCTAGGAGGTGGATCAAAAAAGATCTTGCTGTGGTTTATGTCAAAGAATGTTCTTCCTATGTTTTCCTCTAAGAGTTTTATCGTGTCCGGTCTTACATTTAGGTCTCTAATCCATTCTGAGTTTGCTTTTGTGTATGGTGTTAGGAAGTGTTCTAATTTCATTCTTGTACATGTAGCTGTCCAGTTTTCCCAGCACCACTTATTGAAGAGACTGTCTTTTCTCCATAGTATATCCTTGCCTCCTTAGTCATAGATTAGTTGACCATAGGTCCAGGGGTTTATCTCTGGGCTTTCTATCTTCTTCCATTGATCTATGTTTCTGTTTTTGTGCCAGTACCATATTGTCTTGATTACTGTAGCTTTGTAGTATAGTCTGAAGTCAGGGAATCTGATTCCTGCAGCTCCGTTTTTTTCCCTCAAGACTGCTTTGGCTATTCGGGGTCTTTTGTGTCTCCACACAAATTTTAAGATTTTTTTGTTCTAGTTCTGTAAAAGATGCCATTGGTAATTTGATAGGGATTGCATTGAATCTGTAGATTGCTTTGGGTAATATAGTCATTTTCATAATATTGATTCTTCCAATCCAAGAACATGGTATATTTCTCCATCTATTGGTATCATCTTTTATTTCTTTCAACAGTGTCTTGTAGTTTTCTCAATATAGGTCTTTTGTCTCCCAAGGTAGGTTTATTCCTAGGTATTTTATTTTTTTTGTTGCAGTGGTAAATGGGAGTGTTTCCTTAATTTCCCTTGCAGATTTTTCATCATTAGTGTATAGGAATGCAAGAGATTTCTGTGCATTAATTTTGTATCCTGCAACATTACCAGATTCGTTGATTAGCTCTAGTAGTTTTCTGGTGGCATCTTTAGGATTCTCTGTGTATAGTATCATGTCATCTGCAAACAGTGACAATTTTACTTCTTCTTTTCCAATTTGTATTCCTTTTATTTCTTTTTCTTCTTTGATTGCCGTGGCTGGGACTTCCAAAACTATGTTGAATAACAGTGGTGAGAGTGGACATCCTTGTCTTGTTCCTGATCTTAGAAGAAATGGTTTCAGTTTTTCACCATTGAGAATGATATTTGCTGTGGGTTTTTCGTATATGGCCTTTATTATGTTGAGGTAGGTTCCCTCTATGCCCACTTTCTGGAGTGTTTTTATCATAAATGCGTGTTGGATTTTGTCAAAAGCTTTTTCTGCATCTATTGAGATGATCATATGGTTTTTATTCTTCAATTTGTTAATATAGTGTATCACATTGATTGATTTGCATATATTGAAGAATCCTTGCATCCCTGGGATAAATCCCACTTGATCATGGTGTATGAACCTTTTAATGTGTTGTTGGATTCTGTTTGCTAGTATTTTGTTGAGGATTTTTGCATCTCTATTCATCAGTGATATTGGTCTGTAATTTTCTTTTTTTGTAGTGTCTTTGTCTGGTTTTGCTATCAGGGTGATGGTGGCCTCATAGAATGAGTTTGGGAGTGTTCCTTCCTCTGCAATTTTTGGGAAGAGTTTGAGAAGGATAGGTGTTAGCTCTTCTCTAAATGATTGGTAGAATTCACCTGTGAAGCCAACAGGTCCTGGGCTTTTGTTTTTGGAAGATTTTTAATCACAGTTTCAATTTCATTACTTGTGATTGGTCTGTTCATATTTTCTATTTCTTCCTGGTGCAGTCTGGGAAGGTTATACCTTTCTAAGAGTTTGTCCATTTCTTCTAGGTTGTCCATTTTATTGGCATAGAGTCGCTTGTAGTAGTCTCTTAGGATGCTTTGTTTTTACACGGTGTGTGTTGTAACTACTCCTTTTTCATTTCTAATTTTATTGATTTGAGTAGTCTCCCTCTTTTTCTTGATGAGTCTGGCTAATGGTTTATCAATTTTGTTTATCTTCTCAAAGAACCAGCTTTTAGTTTTATTGATCTTTTCTATTGTTTTCTTTGTTTCTATTTCATTTATTTCTGCTCTGATCTTTATGATTTCTTTCCTTCTGCTAACTTTGGGTTTTGTTTGTTCTTCTTTCTCTAGTTCCTTCATGTGTAAGGTTAGATTGTTTACTTGAGATTTTTCTTGTTTCTTGAGGTAGGCTTGCATAGCTATAAACTTCCTTCTTAGAACTGCTTTTGCTGTATCCCAAAGGTTTTGGATCATCATGTTTTCATTGTCATTTGTCTCTAGGTATTTCTTGATTTCCTCTTTGATTTCTTCAGTGATCTCTTGGTTATTTAATAACGTATTGTTTAGCCTCCATGTGTTTGTGTTTTTTACTTTTTTTCCCCTGTCATTCATTTCTAATCTTATAGCATTGTGGTCAGAAAAGATGCTTGATATGACTTCAATTTTCTTAAATTTACTGAGGCTTGATTTGTGGCCAAGATGTGATCTATCCTGGAGAATGATCCATGTGCACCCAAGGGGAAAGTGTAATCTGCTCTTTTTGGATGGAATGTCGTATAAATATCAATTAAATCTATCTGATCTATTGTGTCATTTAAAGCTTCTGTTTCCTTATTTATTTTCATTTTGAATGATCTGTCCATTGGTGTAAGTGAGGTGTTAAAGTCCCCCACTATTATTGTGTTACTGTCGATTTCCTCTTTTAGAGCTCTTAGCAGCTGCCATATGTATTGAGGTGCTCCTATGTTGGGTGCATATATATTTTTAATTGTTATATCTTCCTCTTGGATTGATCCCTTGATCATTATGTAGTGTCCTTCCTTGTCTCTTGTAACATTCTTTATTTTAAAGTCTGTTTTATCTGATATGAGTATTGCTACTCCAGCTTTCTTTTGATTTCCATTTGCATGGAATATCTTTTTCCATCCCCTCACTTTCAGTCTGTATGTGTCCCTTGGTCTGAAGTGGGTGTCTTGTAGACAGCATATAGATGGCTCTTGTTTTTGTATCCATTCAGCAAGCCTGTGTCTTTTGGTTGGAGCATTTAATCCATTCACATTTAAGGTAATTATTGATATGTATGTTCCTGTGAGGATTTTCTTAATTGTTTTGGGTTTGTTTTTGTAGGTCCTTTTCTTCTCTTGTGTTTCCCACTTAGCATTAGTTCCTTTAGCATTTGTTGCAGAGCTGGTTTGGTGGTGCTGAATTCTCTTAGCTTTTGCTTGTCTGTAAAGCTTTTGAATTCTCCATCGAATCTGAATGAGATCCTTGCGGGGTAGAATAATCTTGGTTGTAGCTTCTTCCCTTTCATCGCTTTAAGTATATCATGCCACTCCCTTCTGGCTTTTAGAGTTTCTGCTGAGAAATCAGCTGCTTACCTTATGGGAGTTCCCTTGTTATGTTATGTGTCGTTTTTCCCTTGTTGCTTTCAATAATTTTTCTGTGTCTTTAATTTTTGCCAATTTGATTACTGTGTGTCTTGGCATGTTTCTTGGGTTTATCCTCTATGGGACTCTCTGAACTTCCTGGACTTGGGTGGCTATGTCGTTTCACATGTTAGGGAAGTTTTTGACTATAATCTCTTCAAATATTTTCTTGGGTCCTTTCTCTCTCTCTTCTCCTTCTGGGACCCCTATAATGTGAATATTGTTGATTTAATGTTGTCCTAGAGGTCTCTTAGGCTGTCTTCATTTCTTTTCATTCTTTTTTCTTTATTGTGTTCCGTAGCAGTGAATTCCACCATTCTGTCTTCCAGGTCATTTATCCGTTCTTCTGCCTCAGTTATTATGCTATTGATTCCTTCTAGTGTAGTTTTCATTTTAGTTATTTTATTGTTCATCTCTGTTTGTTTGTTCTTTAACTCTTGTAGGTCTTTGTTAAACATTTCTTGCATCTTCTTGATCTTTACCTCCATTCTTTTTCCGAGGTCCTGGATCATCTTCACTATCATTATTGTGAATTCTTTTCCTGGAAGGTTGCCTATCTCCACTTCATTCAGTTGTTTTTCTGGGGTTTTATCTTGTTTCTTCATCTGGTACGTAGCCCTCTGCCTTTTCATCTTGTCTATCTTTCTGTGAATGTGTTTTTTGTTCCACAGGCTGCAGGACTGTAATTCTTCTTGTTTCTTCTCTCTGCCGTCTGGTGGATGAGGCTATCTAAGAGGCTTGAGTAAGTTTCCTGATGAATGGGAGTGGTGGTGGGTAGAGCTGGGTGTTGCCTGATGGGCAGACCTCAGTAAAACTTTAATCTGCTTGTCTGCTCTTGGGTGTGGCTGGGTTCCCTTCCTGTTGGTTGTTTGGCCTGAGGCAACCCAACACTGGAGCCTACCCCGGCTCCTTGGTGGGGCCAATGGCGGACTCTGGGAGGGCTCATGCTAAGGAGTACTTCCCAGAATCTCTGCCACCAGTGTCCTTGTCCTCAGGGTGAGACACAGCCACCTCCCACCTCTGCTGGAGACCCTCCAACAGTAGCAGGTAGGTCTGGTTCCGTCTTCTATGGGGTCACTGCTCCTTCCCCTGGGTCTGATACGCACACTGCTTTGTGTGTGCCATCCAAGAGTGAGTCTCTATTTCCCCCAGTCCTGTCAGAGTCCTGCAATCAAATCCCGCTAGCCTCCAAAGTCTGATTCTCTAGGAATTCCTCCTCCCGTTGCCGGAACCCCAGGTTGGGAAGCCTGATGTGGGGCTCAGAACCTTCACTCCAGTGGGTGGACTTCTATGGTATAAGTGTTCTCCAGTTTGTGAGTCACCCACCCAGCAGTTACGGGATTTGATTTTATTGTGATTGCGCCCCTCCTACCATCTCATTGTGGCTTCTCCTTTGTCTTTGGATGTGGGGTGTCTTCCTTGGTGAGTTCCAGTATCTTCCTTTCGATGATCGTTCAGCAGTCAGTTGTAATTCTGGCGTTCTCGCAAGAGGGAGTGAGAGGACATTCTTCTACTCCGCCATTTTGGTTCTGGGCAGCTGGGAGGTTTTGATACGAAGGTAAAGCTCATAGGATATCTGTATACTCTTTAAAGACCTATGCGATAAAAATTCTTCTCTGTTGTCCCACACATTTTCTGTGGACTGTATGATGTGGCCCTAAGGGTTGGCAGCGTCACAGGGTCTAAGAAGCCTGGGTTCCTTAACCACCTTTATGGAAAAGAGCTCTGCTCCAGCCAGGAGCACCTGCCTTGAACAGTTACATGAGAAACGAACTTCTATTGTGCTTGCGCCTTTATACATTTAGGGCGTATTTGTGATAGTAGTTCAGCCTACCCTAACTGATAAACCCATCAAGTGACTGAAAGCAGGTAAAGCCATCACTAAGCTCTTACCTGACCCCGGAGAAGCATATAATTGAAAAGGAAAAAATATCTGCCTGATGACAAACGGAAAAAAAAAGCCATAGGTGAATGTGAATTATATTTGTATAAAATGGGATGGGGAACCTTTGTGTGATGAAGGTTCTTGCAGCAAAGAACCTTTCGGGTTTTTAATAGCTAACAGTCTCAGTGTGAGCTACTGTCACCCAGTGGATGAAAAAATATTCCTTGAGGACAGGTTCCTTGTTAATGGATGGGGCTGATACATACTAGGTAAATAAGAAATACTTAACTTCAATCAAATCAAGATCAAAGTAGGATAGAGTCTCAACACCAGCACATTTCTAGAAATGGAACATAGCCAGTTTTGAGAGCCAAACTTTAAAAGAGATATTAACAAAGTCAAATGTCCAGAGAAAGGAAGGGAATCAAGGGTAGTAAAGTCTGAAACCATGTCAGATGAGGAGTATTAAGGGAGTGTAAATGTCTAACCTTAAAGGAGTGTGTGTGCGGGCACGCGTGCATGTGTATATGCATGTGTGTGTGTGTGTGTGTGTGTGTGTGTGTGTGTGTGTGTGTGTGTGAAGGGAGAGGGAGGGAAGAAGAGAGGTAGTGAGAACCACAATTGCCTTTCAGTAATTTGAAGGGTTGTCATGGAGAAGAGGCACTGTGTTCCACATCCCTTAAAATGTAAAACTGGAACTGAACTTCTGCCTTATGTAGAAAGAGCTTTCCAACAAGTACAGCTCTTGGACAATGGAACAGCCTGCCTTGGAAAGAACTAAACTTCCCCTCAGAGGAAGTATTTCATCCAAAGCTGGCTGCTGCCAATTGAGGACATTGTAGAAGGTTATCCTGCACTGGGTGTTAGATGAGGCAGTGAAGGTCTCTTCCAAAGGCTTCAGGACCCTGTGAAAGATAGTCCTCCAGAAATTTACACTAATAGGACATTCAGGAGATTCTCTGTTTTGGGATCACCTGCAGTTTCCAACAGTCTCTGTACCAACTCTTAGTCTTTCCTGTGAGGGGGACTCTGGCTGGGTAGAAGATGAAGGGGCAAAAGAGATCTGGGAGAAAGGAAACCAAATGCTAAGTCAGAGAATACATGATCTAGTTATTTTATTCAAAGTCTAGTTTCGGGAGTGGGGGTGCAGCTGATAGAGAGAGACAAAGCCATTAGCCCCTCAATATGTCCCCTACCAAATTACACCCGTTTAGTGGAAGTTCTAGTCCAGAACACTCCTGGAAAGATAAAGCTCACCTGGTCTTAAGAGAGCAGTACCTGGTAAGTCGAAGGAAAGACTGACTTTACCTTGTAGGTTCCTTATGATGATCAGGCCCAGTTAGAGACAAAGGCCCCAAAAAAGCAGTATGAGAGTATCCAGGGTGTTGGGGAACTGCAGAGGTACGAGGAGGAGTGGGGAAGAGTTTTGCCTACCTTGCAGTTTAGCCTGGGGCCTTGGTGTATCTCTGAGAACTTTCTGGGCTGATAATATTGTTTGCCAGCACTCAAGTTGGGATGTCAGGACTTGTTTGTAAACTGCAAACACCTTACTACAGCTCAGCCCAGTCTTCCCCATCTAGGTCAGTCTGGTCTCCTTGGGTTTAAGCCTGGGAGAAAGGGAGAAGGAACAGAAGGATGCTATCTGTGCTAAATATCTTCCCATGAAGGAAGAGCCTATCGGTTACCCATTCTCACGTGAGCCCCACAGTCCCACACTTTATCTCTTCCATGTCCAGTATGATTATTCTACAACTTCTCTATCAGGGGAGTTACAGAACCCATTCACACTGGCTGGCTCCTAAACACCCAGAAACCTAGCAGAGATTACTGGACAGTACAGAAACCTAAGACAGAGGACAGGTAGGCACTACAAGCTGTCTGAGGGGAAATTATGGTGAACTGCATCGTCGAGAAAGAGGAAATGAATTTGAATTTTGAAGAATGAGCAGGACTCAGTCATGCAGAGAGAAGTGAGGGAATTTCAGGTGGAGAGACTATACAAGGAGAAGAGAGTATAAAAGAGTATGTTAGGAGCCAATGTGTGGAAGAGTCAGACTGGAAGGATCTACTGAGGGAACTCAGTGGTTGGTGCAACACTTCTCACAACCTTCAGCTTCCGTGCACCATTCCAACCCCATCCATGATTGTTTGGGAGTCTCTAGGTAGGAGTAGGCATTCTATGGTTGAGGCCGGTAGATTAGGGAATGCATAGAAAAGGTTTATCTGCAAAGAATCTGGCAAAACCTCCATGAAATTTTCACGTCAAATGGAGAAAAGTTGACTGGCTAGAAGTATGGTTAAATAAATTTATAGCTGGTTCAATCACGGACCAAAATTATACTCATCTCTTGCCCCAAATCTGCCACTGCTCTTGTTTTCCTTATCGCTACCATTGGCCATTCACCCAGTAGAAGTGGTAGTGGATCCTTAAAAAAGTCACCTCACACCCAGATCAGTGTATCTCTGGAGTTTCCCATGGTATGAGTTGTCACAGTAGAGGTACTTAAAGGCAGTCAACTTTCTCTAGGACCTAAATGCAGGCCATGAAACACCACGGTCCTATATATTTCACATAGTATGTGGGACCCTTGTATTTTCCATTTCTAGGGTAGTGAAAACCTTTTATTCAAATTGACATCTAGGTATGCTAGACTGCTTAAATAAATTAATGTTTCCATTTAGACCAACTCATGTGGTAAGAATAAGAAGCTCAAGTGCCAACGCCCCACATAATGTTCTTGCCATTGAAAACTGTGAATTATGTCTATGTTTTCCTACTAACACTCACTGACCAGCATAATCATAGTGATCGACCTATATCTAGCATTTTGTGTAAAACATATAAATGAGAAGACAACAGTATAAGTTTAGAGAAGAGAAGACTGGTCATAGGATGGAAGGAATGGTGGGAGATGTTTTTACAGTTCATCAAGATACAAATAAAGATGGCTATTTTGTTCTTTAAAGGCAGTAGGTCTACTGAGAAATAAGTAAAAATTTAAAAGATTATGTAATATAAAGAATGACCTGGAAATATGGAACATAGTGGATCAAAAAGTACCAAACCAGCAGAGTTCAGCACACAAAATTATAAAGTGCCAAGGCATCTTCTCTAACATTACTTTGAAAGGTTGAGAATCACATTGCTGGTGATTCTTGAAGAATAAGGATCCAGCAGCAGTCTGACCTGGAAGTCAAAGTAGGGAGATTTAAGTACTCTCAAAACCCCTTCTCTGCCCAGTGTCTTAGGCTTTCTGGTTGAGTTAATGGGATAGAAGTTTTCCAAATCATAAGAGTGTATAATCTGCGGATGATCAAGGACACCAGTTCTAGAAGCCAGATGCTCCCATGAGCAAGACGAGGCTGCTGCAGAGCTGTAATCTGCCAGTCGGAAGGGGTTGTCTGTGACAGAACCTATCTGAAAATTCGCTCAGGAATTTCTTCCCAAAGGGGACAACATCCCTGCCTTTTATTTGGAAGTCTGCTTTTCTTTCCCTGAAATGCTTAAAGCAGTAGTAATGATTCTTTCCTAAAGGAAAGTTGCTGCTCTTGCTAGCGTGGGCTTTGAACTGACTTTCTCTCTAATCTTTCTGGCACAGAAAACATGTTGCTGAGTTAATGAAGAGGATCAATCAGTGAATGAGCTGGACAAACACGAGGGAAGGCCACCTTAAGATAGCGAGGGAGCGAGAGGCTTGTCTTTGTGAGATGGTGACAGTGCACAGGACCCACTATAACATATAGGGTGGTGCCAGAGGAGAGCAGGGCAGCCACTTGTTTCAAACTAAGGGACAGGAATTGAGTGTATATGATGAGACAAAAAGACACAGTTGAAAGGAGAGAGTTTCAACTGGCCCCCTCTTATGGCTCTGCCTGAGTTCAAAGGTCTGTGGAACTCTCTCAATTTATTATATACCCATGGACTTGCTGGATAATCAGGAGAAAACAGTCCATTAACCAAGCATAAGTCCAAATACTCTCAATATTTTCACACACTCACCAACCCCAACGGACAGTGAAGTCTAAACGCAGCACTTTTAGGTGGAAAAAAAGTCTAATTAAAATGACTTTTGAAAAATCCCTTACATTTCCTGTTATACCGTCTTTCAACAAATTGCTACACCATTTTTATACCATCTTTCATTGTTATACCAGCTTTCAACAAATGCAACATAATTTTGTGGGTGTTTTCCTTCAGTTGGGTAGGAGATAAAGCAGTAGACTTTTATTTAAAGGATCATGTTTTATAAAATAAATTATTTCTTTAAACACAATCAGATCATATTATGAGATACATCTAGAAACCAAGATCGAAAAGGAACAAGGGAAGGGCTTCCCTGGTGGCGCAGCGGTTGAGAGTCCGCCTGCCGATGCAGGGGACGCGGGTTCGTGCCCCGGTCTGGGAAGATCCCACATGCCACGGAGCTGCTGGGCCCGTGAGCCATGGACTCTGAGCCTGCGCGTCCGAGCCTGTTGCTCCGCAACGGGAGAGGCCACAACAGTGAGAGCCCCGCGTACCGCAAAAAAAAAAAAAAAAAAAAAAGAGGAACAAGGGAAGAGTAGATTCACATCTCTCAGCTCATCTAACACTACTCATTGAGTTGAAAGATGGGCAAATCATCCTCACTATTTAAATGACCCTCTCTCCTTTCCTTCTTTCTTTTTCTTTTCTTTCTTTTGTTTTCTTTTCCTAACACATATTATTGAACTCATGTCAGTTAAAAATCCATGGCGCTTGACTCCATGGTTCATGGGCATATCCTCTCCCAAGAACCTGAGTAAGAGCCAGAAATAAAAGGTAGGGTACAACCCTTGAGGCTTTAGTGTCAGGACCACTTGGCCTCTTGAAAGTACCTTGCTGTTAACTGCTGTCTTTCTCAATGTGTGCCCCAGATGCTGGCCCTTAATGATCATACTTTTCCCATCGATGATACCTCTTCCTATCTTTGTGTTCTTTACACAATTCTTGGATGACACCTTTGGTCCAGAAGACCTTAATTAAGAAGAAAATACAGATTTATGGGAAAGAGAACTGGAAAATCTCAAACAGACACATCTTTATTGCAACCCTCTGGATCTGTGAGAGAGAACAGGGCCCAGAAGGATCAGCTCTGGACTTGCTCCAACTCGAGGCTTTCAGTCACTCCCGTCTCTTCAAGCTCCCCACTCGGGCCAAGTTTAATCTTTCAGTCTTTCTCCCTCCTCCATCGTCCTCTGTTTATTCACCTTTTCCATTCCCTTGGCTCATTTTCTCATTCTTTCTGATTGCCCTGCTCTCTCACACTCACATCCCCTCGCGGATCATCTTTCTGTTGGAGACTACGCTGACGGCCTCTTTCCAAGAGCAGCAGGTTTGAATCAGCTCCAGTTTGAAATGAAGGTGGGGGGGTGATGAGGCCAGGAGGGGATATCAGCTCTCTCATGTCCAGTGTTCCAAGTGCACAGCCCTCCCCCAGGCGTCCTGGCTCCCTTCTCTGCCTCTGTCTCTGTCTCTCTTTCCTCTCTCCCTCCCTCTCTGCTCGGACATCCCTCCACACACAGGTGCGTACAAAAGAAGGCCGAATAATCCCTTGCAGACAAGACCAGAGACCCCCCCACGCCCACCCCTAGTCAGGCAGCTGGTTTCCATTAGATGTCCCAAGCCCTATAAATATTCTCTTTTCTCACTTATCTCTTATTACTTTTCCTTTCCCTTTCTCATGTTCCCCTCCCTGCCTCTGGATTCCCTCCTGGGAGGAGGCCTAAATTAAGAAGGGAAGGCATGCCAAACTTTGCATTAACGATCTTGTCATAGCCCAGGCCTCTGGCAGAGCAGAACCCAGAAATGATGGCTTCTTGTTTGTCCAGTTTGCTGCTCCACACACCAAAGGCTGAAATCCTGCCAGGAGAGCAGAAGGGTTGAGCTCGAGGATGCTGCCAGGGTCTGCAGTATCTCTGTGCTCTCCGCCGTACTGCTGGCTGAGCCTTCTGAGTCTTCTCTGTCTTGCGCTTTGCACTGAGTGGTGGATGGTGTCTTGGGCACAGCTCTGGAGGGGGACATTCTGGGGTTCAGATCCCAGCCTCTTTGTACACAGGCGATGTGACCTCAGGCAAATTACCTGACCTCTCTCATTTGTAAAATTGTGCTGATGAGGCCTACCTCAAAGGACTGCTAGGAGGATGAAAACGAAGTAACTAGTGGGAAAACATTTAGCTCAAGCCTGCACTTAGCAAACACTAGTTCTCTTCTTGCCCCTTCCAGTAGGATTGACTGTGGAAAAACCCACCCTCCTTTTTTACCTCCTCCCACACCTTCCAAGTAATTAACTGAACAATTAGAGAAGAATTAACCCCTAAATACCCAAGGTCTGAGTTGGGGAGTATAAAATGTTTGCTTCTTGATAAATGTTTGCTCTCTAAGATAAAGAAAGAAAAAAAAAAAAAAAGAAAGAGAGGAAGAGTGAATGTAAAAGGCTTAAACTAGAACAGTGGTTACAATTGTGAGTACTTTTTATAAACCAGGTAGCAAGAAGCCATGTCATTGTTGAGTCAGTGACCCCAGAGCAAAAGATCCTCCAGGGGTGGGTGGGAGGAAGTGGGGGAATCCAGGCACCTCATTCTAAGCCATGAATGCAGCCTTCAGGATCAGGCTGTTTCTGGGTCTGGATTCAAGCTTCAATCCTTCCTAGCTGTTGAGCTTGAATGAGTTATTGATCTTTCTGTGCTTCGTTTCCTCTTCTGTGAACGAGGATAATAATATAACTGACTTCACAGGATTGTTGCAAAGATTGAAAGAGCTAAGATAGTTCACTGCCCTTCAAACAGTGCCTGGCAGAGTAAGCGTGCACGAAATGTTAGCCATCGGTCCCATCCAGCAAATCAGCCCTGGTGTCTTATAACTTTGCTCTTCCATCCTGGCCGTTCCCAAACAGACCCACCCACAGGGCACTGATCCAGCAGGGAGCTGCCCCTCCCACCTCTGCACACCCCTCAAAAGGAGTCCAGACGCTTTGGTGGCTCTGGATGAATTCCAATCCCCACAGTAGAACAAACTCTGGAAGCTCCTTACCTGGCCTTCCCGTGCGGGGATGACTTTTAGGAGGGCATGCACAGTGAGCACAGGGATGCCTTTCCCGATCCTCGGCCATCCACGCCCACCAAGTCCATGGCCTTCCTTAGACCACAGCCTTTGTCTAGGAGTGCAGCCATGACAGGCAGCAGAGACCAGTCCAAGCAGAGCCAAAGGTCTCCAGAGTGCTTCGGGGGGACAGTGGTGCTGGGTGTGCCCACTCTGTCTGTCTCTTGGGCTGAGGGTGAGTGGAGAATAATGCCCTCCCAGCTTAGAGTCAGGCATAGCACAGAATCCCAAGGCCTTAAATTCACGGGATTGAATTCCCTGTCTTTTGAACACAAATCAATCTAGATGGAAACTTGATAAGGCTGTTTGTTTGTTTTGGCTAACTTCTTTGCTCTATAAGTCAGCCTTCTCATACACTGGAGGCAGCTAGACCTGATTCTGTCACGTCCTCACTGTGTGACCTTGGGCAAATTGCTTAACCTCTCTGAGCCTCCATTCATTAATCTATAAAATGGGACTAACAACTTTACCACCTTACAGATGTATCGCGTCTTTCTTAACGGGCTTTAGCCATGGCTACTCACCCTTATTACTATTATTTTGTCACTTTGCTATAGTTTAATTCTACTTCCTCTTATTCTGTCCTTAGTGCAGTCAGAAAAACAGGTGGTCACCATCATTCCTATATATAACTACCTTCCAGAGACCTGAAAACAGTTAATAAATCACTCTTCAGCCTCTGATCTTCAGGCTAAGCAATGCCAATTTCTTTCATCTTCCTCCTAAGGTCCTACCTGAAAATCTTGAATGATTTCATTTTTACCTTATGGTCTATCTCTAAATTATTAACATCTCTGGTTTTTAGTGCCCAAACATGAATGTATAATTTTAATAAGGGCCTGATAAAAATGTTGCCCATAGTGAACATAAAGTTTAATTCATCAAATTCATGCTTAGCCTGGGTGCCCACTAGTACCCTATATAGAGAGTAATATATACATGTATATATGTATATATATATGTGTGTATATATATATATATATATATACACACACATATATATAATATTTTTTGTATGTAAATGTTAAACAATTCAAATGTGAAATAGAGAAGAAAGGTCAGTGTTTGTTCCCTTAACAAGGCAACCCCACAACTTATTTGTTAAACTTTGTCCCATTTGCTGGAGGAGGAATAAAAGAACTACCAAAATGGACTCTGAAGGAAATATTAAAGTGAGGAGAAAAGCTCTAAAGAAAAGAGACGCTTTCTGCCCCCTGAACCTTCCTTGCTCGATCCTCTTCTCCCACCGTGACAGTGCAGCTCATATAAGTCTGTGCTCCACTAGGCCCCTGCCGAGTACAGCTGGGGTAAGACAGGAAATCGCCACTCAGAAAATAAATGACCTGTCCCAGAGTCTTTTGTTAATGAGTCCAGGGCATAATAAATCAAGGTGACCCAGTCTCAAGAAACACAAGCCTGTTTAAAAAAAAAAAACAAAAACCCGAAACCCCCAAGCCCCAGAGGTGAAGAGGAGGAGAAAGGCGAGAGGGGACCGCAGGGAGTCCTTATAAATCACACCCGGATGAAACTAGTGCAGATGTTTTCCAGTTTCAGACCCACTCAAGAGGCAGAGAACAGACGTATGTGGATGTGAATGGAAGGGGCTATCTGTTTGGGAGGCGAGACAGGAGACGGCAGGCCTGGGGGACACAGCCCCTCCTCACACTTGGCATCCCCAGGCCTGTTAGTGGCACAGGTCTGCAAGTTCCTTCTTAGTGTCTTTTAGTTGTCCACTTGGCTTTTTCATCTCGTCCCGGGTCTCCCTCTAATCAGCATGGCCGGAGTGTTTGGAGTAAGTGGCCTGCCTAAATCCCCTTGGAGAAGAGAAGCAAGAGCTTCTTGTGTCAGACGTGGCTCCCAGCTTCCTAGAGTGGCAGGCTTCTGTAAGAGAGGGGGGTCAGGTAAACCACGAGAGGGTCTTAGCTTCCCAAGGGAACTGCAAGTTCTCTGAGGGTGAAATTTAACAGGACAGAAAGAATGTCGCATTGGAAATAAATATTCCAGTATGTGCTGGAGCCTATAGATCTCGGGTGAGCTGTAATGCGAGACCCTGTTATATGCAGAGGGCTTTCACCTAGAGCCATTAATAGCCTGGTAAGATAGATGTCATTGTCCCTATTTGACAAATGCAGAAACTGAGGCCAAAAGAGGCTAAGGAAAAACAACAAAAGGCATTTGTCATGCACTTTGCATTTTGTAAAGTGTGTGTGGTAGGTTGTTCTTCCCTTGGCTACAGATGAGGAAACCTGGGATGAGAGGGATGAAAAAAGCCTCTCCAGGTCACGCAGCTAATGTGTGGAGGAACCTGGGTCCACACCCAAGCTTTCAAATCCATCTGTTGTCCTTTCTATTCAACATAACTATCTGCCAGTGTCCCATGATGAACATTATGCTATTAGGGCAAGGATGATGAAAGAGGGAGACTAAACTTTGGCCGAGGTTCATGACTATTCAGTGTTTAGAGGTAGCTGGAAGGTAGGTGAATGGACAAGGAGAAACCAGCCAAAGATTTTTCTCGTTCTCCTTGTTGTATAAAACCTGTCATCCGGTCATTTCCCTTCCTCTTTGTAAGCATGGCCTCCTCTGGTCACTCTCTCCTACTTACTGTTGTTTCAAAAGAAATGACATCACATTAACTGCTTCTTTTTAAAATTATTGCCATGCTGAATTCAATTCCAGTGACCATCGTCACCACTGCTAGTTTGTTTACTTCCTCTAAACTTCTTAATCGGGATTGTCATTTACCCTAGGAAAAACTGAGATCAGAGTGACTTGCCTGGGATCGCTCATTAGAATGGAGATCTTTGCCCCTAGCCTGGACTGCTTCCAAAACAAACACAGGTAGCCAGACACCATTTTCCATCTCAATTTTTTTTCCTATCGCCCCAGTTCTTCAGTGAGAGATGTCACTGTCTTCCTCCAGGGTTCTCCATAGACCTCTATACCAGCTCTGCTTCTTTTTAAAATACGACAATGAGCATTATGCTCTAATCCAAGTAAGAGTCCGAGTGTTGGTTCAACCAGACACAGTCGTCAGCCGTAAGAGGAAGATGCCACGGCAGGCCACCTAAAACAAACCAAAGTAAACCCATAGCTTTAAATTGGTCCAGGACCTAGATCTGCAGGACAGCAGGTACATGCATGAAAATTAGGACTATTCCAAGTATTTTAGGTAGAATAGCAGCCTTCTACCAAGGCAGAATACTGCTTAGCCTTCCTTTTCTTGTTTTTTGTTGGTTTTGGAGTTTTGGTTTTGCTGTTTTGGTTTGGTTTTTGGTTCTGCTCTATGAGTTCAAATCTTTCATACTCAGATGTTGACTCTCAGCTGGGTACCCAGAGCCAAGAACCCCAGGATGTGGGCATTTCAGTGAATTCTGGCATATCAATATTCTGTCATAAAAGACAGTCAGTCATTCAGCACGTTATCTTGGATTCCTACTATGTACCAGGGACTGTGGTCCGTGATGAAAAGTTTGAGACTTATGTTTTGTAGTATCCTGGCCACTAACTATCTGGGAGACCTTGGGCAAGACCTTCCCCCTTTATGGACAGCAATTCCTGCCTCAGTTCAGGGGAATCTGTGCTGGTAGAGTAGGCCTGGGACCAGCACCTAAGGAGAATAATAATGTCCTCTTAATTTACTTATGTAAAGAACCAGAAAAGGAGGTAGAAGTGGAGACTATTTTGCAAGGACATCAAGCTTTGCCGTGTAAGATGGTGGGGGGCAGGGAAGAATGGCTACTGAGTTTTAAAAATCCATTATATATGTCACAAAAAAATTCTCAAATACAAATATGTGTATCATTTTATGCTCTTTTCTGGTACATGTTTTATTTAGCTGTAATCAGTTCTTGCATAATATCCTTTGTTTTATCTGTTATTTTGTATATACATTTTGTGTATCACAGAGTGTATGTTTTTCCCATTGCTTTTAGTAGCTAAGAGCATTCCATCCTATCATATCTTAGGTTTCTTATTTACTCACAAATGGTGGGACATTTGGAATATATTGGTTTTTTCCTTTTATTAATAGCACTCGTATAACTTTCCCCCTAAGTTATTTCCTTTGGACATTCACGAAAAAAATTAAATTTCTAGATCAGTGATGTGATCTGTTTCCATATACCTGATCCATTTGTAATAGCATCAGCAGTTTATCAGCGTTTTTGGTTTTCTGTAACCCTTTCTACATTGCATATAATAATTTAAATTTCTTTTTGATAACCTAAAATTGTATGTTTCCACTAACTTCTATGAAATTGTTTATATTTTAATTTCTTTCACTATTACTGAGGCTGATCTGTTTTCTACGTGTTGAATAATTTTCCATGTTTCTTCCTATGTGAATAATTTATTCATGTCTTTTGACCTCAGGTACAATGATTTTTGAAAAACGTGTTAAGGCTTTTGTGGGCCAAGTTCTTAAGCATTACTGATGTTGTGGATACCCAAATGTGGAAACATTCATCATTAGGAAATAGAGATTTTTGTCTATTTTGTTCACTGAAGTATCCCAAGCACCTAAAATAATGTACACAGCAGGTGCACATTACATAAGTATTGAATAAGTGAATAAATATTTATAAGATACCCACTATGTATTGGGACAAATACAAGCATTCAATTTTGGCATGGAAAATGAGAAGAAAGCCAGGTCAGAATAGCTGGGAGAAGGGGTGTTTCTCACTTGAGAATTTTAAAAATTCACACAAGGTAAAGTGGCAAGGTAAGAAGCTACTGAGGAGTCCCTCTAGTTAATACCTTGACATCGCCAAAACATGGCACAGGTATTTGTGTGTTTTGTCTGCTTCCCTCGTTACTATTTGCATTAAAATGTCAGACCAACTTCAGTATTATCACAGTGTGAACCTAATTCAAGCAACACACGTTTTCTCAGCTTTTACGGTAATATGCAGGCACTGAACTAGCTACAGGATACTAGTCCAAAGAGCAGGGTCCCTGTGTGTGGATGCAACAGAATACTATATATCAAGAAGAAGGAACAAATTACTGGTACAGACTACGATGTGTATAAAACTCAAAAACTTCATGCTAAGTGAAATTGAGAGGCAAAAACTATGTATTGTATGATTCCACTTATATGAAATTTCCAGAAAAGATAAATCTATCAAGGTAGAAAGTAGATTAGTGGTTCCCTGGGGCTGGGGAATGGGGTGACTGCAGATGGGCACAAGGGGCCTCTTTGGGGTGGTAGAGTTGTTCTGATACTAATAGGTTGTGGTGATGATTGCACAGCTCTGTACAATTACTGAAAAACCATTGAATTGTACACTGAAAATGAGTGGATTTTAATTATACCTCAATAAAGCTGTTTAAAAGAAAAGAGTGGCTACCATGACCTTTACCCTGTCAAAACAAAGCAAAACACAGTCCCCAGAGGAGGCAGGCAGTTAGAGCGCTGTCAGTTAAGGGCTGCCATGGAGGTGAGCCCTGGGGGCTCTGGGGGCACTCAGGCACCTAACCCCATCCTGGCGCTCAAGAGAAGTTTCTCAGAGGAGATGATGTCTGCCTGAGAGAAACTGTTTCAGGCAGAGTAAATGGGAGTGGGAGAGTGGGAGAGGCGCCACACCAAGTCAGTGACAGCAGTATCCATGTCATGGGAGGCAGTGCTGAGACAAA
Source organism: Phocoena phocoena (assembly GCF_963924675.1). Classification (NCBI taxonomy): domain Eukaryota; kingdom Metazoa; phylum Chordata; class Mammalia; order Artiodactyla; family Phocoenidae; genus Phocoena; species Phocoena phocoena. The sequence continues at coordinate 86,759,725 of NC_089222.1, read as the reverse complement.
TGCCCATCTTGTTTTGAGTTTAGCAGGTTTCAGAGGAAGCTAGATGCTGGGAAAAGCTTTGCATATGAATGATAACTACCATCTACTAAGTACCTTGCCATGAGGCAAGAACTGTACATTCAGTAACAGCAACCCTACAAGGCACATGAAGAAACCGGCAAAGCGAGGCTACTTGCTAGGAGTAGCTTCCCTAATACAAGCAGCAGAGCTGGACATACGCTTGGGTCTGAAGCCATGCTTTTCCCATTCTGCTATCTCCTTTACCACTATGCAGACACATGACTACTACCAGTGTGGAATCAATGACCTTTGCTGAGAAGGATGTAAGTTTTGCTGATTTACTCTAAAGAATTCATAAAACTCATCTGCAAAGAGTTTTGCAAATGCAGTTGGACAGGGTCTCAGAGCCACAGCTTCGTAATTTATCACCATCCTTAGCACACTGCTCTGTATACAGCAGGCAGGCTTTGAAAATGTGCCGTTCCCTATTTAGCTTCAGATGTGTGAGTAAAATCCAATAATCTTGGTTCACGATAAGTTAAAGAATGTTGACTTCCTAAAGAGCTAGAAAATTCTGAAAGGCCACAGAAATCTAATCCGTAACACATAGCCATAATCCAAAAATCCTCATTAAATGCCTTTCAGTAATATTTTTAGATGATCACACAAAGAGCGTAAAATGGTAAGACCAAAACAGAAACATGATTTCTTTTAAAAATGTGTTTAATCTCTCTTTTAGATTATTTGAGAATTGCTCCTTTCCGTCAACTTTGGCCCAAGTGTATCTACCCCTTTTGGGAAATTGTGAGTCAGCTTGGGTGAGGCAAAGACACACATTCTTCTCTTGAAAGAATAGACTTGCATTCCTATGAGTAAAATAAATTAGGTTCAGTTTCTCTGTCCATTAATTATGTGGAATAAACAACCTTCTCCTGCTCAGAAGGAAGCCCAAGAGACCAGCACAAATTTCCTCCTCAGACTCAGGGGAAAGATCACTTGACCATCCAGGAAAACGCCTGTGGTCTGAGAGGACTCAGAGCATTGGAACAGGCAAGGTTCTGCCGCCAGATGTTTGTAAGAAATACACTGATGGAGACTATCCCATGATACAATCCACAGAGGACTGCTGCGTTGCGGGGAGGGGCTGGAATTGCAGAAGAACAACAGAGTGAGAAGGAATTTGCGTCCACTTCTGCGCCTCAGGAACATCCAATCCTCAACCCTGAAGACAGCCCATAGAGTCGAGGGAAGGTACTACCCCCTGCCCCCCAAGCACTTATGTTATTTTAGTTAGAGTCTTAAAAGATGCCAGGAACATGACTCCCGGGAAAGGGGGTAGGTAGGAGGAAGGTAATGCAGGGCCTCTGACATTCTGTAGTCAAATTGAACTGGCTGGGATTTGCAGAAGCGTGGAACGTCACCAGTGCCAATCTACAGACAAGGAGAAACATGGCTAATGAGAGGGAGGTTTCAGAGCTGGAAATGTGTTTGTGTTTTTGGCCTTTACACACTTGTGACCCAACACTACTGTTCATTATCTGCTTCTTCCATACTAAGAGAACCTTGATTTTACTATGAGGTGCAACAGTGCTGTCAGTTAAACCACTCAACTTCCCAGATTCCTCTGTGGCCAGGGCAGGCCACATGTTCCAATTCTGGCCAATGAGATAATGAACAGAGCTCGCTGGAGTCAGGTATTGAGCAGTTGCCACGCTTTGGCCTCTTGCTCTTTGCGCTGCACTTCAGATGCGAGTGTGGACGCCGGGACCAGCCTCTTTCCCTGAGAGAAGGACCGCAGAATGGCAGGCTGGCGAGCAGAAATGTTGAAGCAGCCCAGATATTTGATGATTCCCAGCAGACACTGCACTAACGCTGGCCTACCACCTGTGAGTCATATCTTGTTTAAGGCGCCGTTTGTTGGGTACGTCGTTGCCTGCAGCCAAACGTAACCCCTAACTGCTAGCAATTTGAAATGAGTTAAATTCAGCAGAGATCACCTATGATGTGCTAGGTTTGGGAATACGAGGATGAGAATGATAAAACCCACTACCCTCAGAGAGTTCACGAACCAGTGCACAAGAGAAGATACATAAGGAAACTATTGTAGTGTAGTCGATACCTTCTAAAGTGGAGGTTTGTTAAAAGTGTTATGGGAGGGCTTCCCTGGTTGCACAGTAGTTGGGAGTCCGCCTGCCGATGCAGGGGATGCGGGTTTGTGCCCCGGTCCGGGAAGATCCCACATGCCGCGGAGCGGCTGGGCCCGTGAGCCGTGGCCGCTGAGCCTGCGCGTCCGGAGCCTGTGCTCCGCAACGGGAGAGGCCACAACAGTGAGAGGCCCGCGTACAACAAAAACAACAACAAAAAAGTGTTATGGGAACAGTCATCATTATTAGTAAGGAAGCAAAACGTACTGGGGTAAACTGCGTGGCGTTATAAGTTATTCTCACCCCTTATAATACATATATAGGTAAATCCAATAAACTCACTGAATAGCCACGATTCATATTATTGATATTGCCTGTCAAATCATGAAGTCACAGTTATTTTATCCTCCCATAAGTACCACTTTACACTTGTTTATTTTCTCTGGTGGGGTCAGAGGACCTCCATATTTCGTCAGTAAATTTCTCAAACCTTTGTCAATTCCTTATATACAAGAGAAACCCCAAGAAGTCCATGGAAAAATAAACTCAGTCTCAAAGAGCACTAGTAACAAAGGACAGTCTGGTCTGAAGCACACCCAGAAGTGAGTGCCAAAGTGCAGTAGCAGCATTTTCACCCAGGGCGCCTACTGCAGCAAAGGCTGCCCTGCCTTTCTCCCTAATTTGTGATCCTCTCGGGTGCATTCCTCTTTCCTTGTCTGCGTCCTGCTCATTCCCCATCATCCCTCCCTAGTCTTCTGGCTGGCATCTATTCCTCCCACTTTCTTACACGGTCCATCTCTGTCTCCCTTATCCAACCATGAGTTAATAATAAGAATTTTTTTAATGTTATTTGCTGCTTTTATTGAAGAGATTTTTATCCAAGATTTTAATTTTTTGAAGTTGATGATTAAATTAATTGATATCTCGCAGAAACAAAAACAAATTGCTTTAAAATTTTTGAAGAGGTAATACATTCACATGTTTCAAAATTTAGGAAGTTTGAAAGTATATATGTAAAATATCTCCCTCACATCTGCCACCTAGCTCTCTTGCTCAGGACAACCAACATTACCAGTTTTGTGTGTATCTTTGCATAGCTATTTTATATACAGGTAAATATATACACCTATTTCCCCACTTTGTTCTACAAAAAGATGGCATATACTACATACCTCTTTTTTTTTTTCACTTTATATATATTAAAAATCTTTCAGGGACTTCCCTGGTGGTCCAGTGGTTAAGACTCCACGCTTCCAATTCAGGGGGCACGGGTTTGATCCCTGGTCAGGGCACTAAGATCCCACATGCTGTGGGGCGTGGCCAAAAAAAAAAACATTAAAAAAAATCTTTCATAGCAGCACATAGAAAAGCATTCTCATTCTTTTTTAAGCTGAAAATGTTTATTTCCATAAATGTATCATAATTTAGCTCCCACTGATGGACATTTGTTTCCAACCTTTTATTATTTAAAATAATAATGCAATAAATAGCATTATATATGCATCATTTCACAGATGAGAGAGTATTTTAGGATAAATTCCAAGAAGGGAGTAAAATAGTATGAACACTTGTGATTATGATAAATATTGCCAGATTTCTCTTCATAAAATATATTATTTTATGCTTCTACTTACAGTGTGTGGAAGTGCCTATTTCCCTAAACCCTCACCAACTCAGTTTATCAAACTTTTTGGACTTCGTCAATTTGATAGGTGAAAATGGTATGTCAGTGTGTTTTTAAGTAGTTTTTCTTATTATGAATGAGATTGTTCATCTTTCACACATTTCAGAGCTCTTTGCATATTCTTTTCTATTAAATATCTATTAATATCTTTTACCCTTTCTTCTATTGTGTTGGTAAGATTTTTTGATTGCTATTTTCCAAGTTATTTATTCATGAGGGAAATGAACCGTTTATGATATAAGATGCATATTTTCCCCCAGTGTGGCATGTGTCTTTTGACTCTGCTTATCAAGGACTTTTACCCGGCAGTTCATATGTAGTCAAATTGATTAATCTTTTCACTTCTGATTTCTAGCTTTGTTTCATGCTTAGAAAGGCCTTCTGATGGAAGAGGAGTTTTTTATAATTACCTTCTTGATTATACATTATATTGAATATCAATCAATAAGTTGTTTTTTATGTGACTAGTGCAGGTTAGAGAATGATCAGGAATCAAAGCAGATGGGGGATGGGGCGCAGGTGGTGAGAATCTGGGTTCAGATCCTCTCCACTCCTGGTTATGTTGCTAGGTAAGAGGGCTTGGACTTATTCTGACATCCACTCCATCCATTTGTCTGCTGTAGGTGAATGAACATGTCCATCACTCCATGGGCTAAGTGTATGTGAAAGTGAAAGGAGGATTCTAAGATGCTTTGATGACATGTGTGCATAAACATTTGAATTTCTTCACCTCTGTGTATCATAGTGTCATGTCTTCTGCTGGACGTTTAGATGCTTCCTGTCTACATAATGTTGATATTGTTTTTCCTCAAAGATAAGGATTCTGGCATAGGAGTTATAGAACAACTCATTACAGCTGAAAAAGATCCCCCAATACATTGCATTTCAGTGGAAGTTGAGGGAGGTGGGAGTGATGGGTGGGAGTCATTCAGTCACCACTCCTTGGTTGAGCAGGGCTTGAGGGGGAGTCAAGCTTAGACGTGTGTAATGAGGCGCCTGTAACAAGCTAGAGCCATCCTGACTCTTCGTCTTCACCAGCCATAGCCTCCCAGCCTTATGGGTCCTAGCTCCCTCCTTCAGATGAAGCCAAAATCCCAGACAGGCACCTGAACAGGAAAAGCTGCCCTCCTGCAGGACTGCAAAGCCTCTGCCAGTTCCCAAGATGGCAGCATCTGAGTTTGCAGAAGCAACAGTCAACCCCCCCACCCCTGCCCAGTGTCCTTACAACCTCAGAAGAGCAGAGAAGCTGGCCACTTATGACCCCAAACTGGGCTCCAGAGCATCTTGACTTACTTCCAAGGAGCACCACTCAGGCTTTAAAGATTTGTCCTTTGGTTTTCTCATCTTTTGAGGGCATTTTGAGATCATGTCCTGCTTATACAAGGTTCTAAACTGAGAGGAGTGGTCAGAGGCTCTCTGCCATTGGGTCACACATGGTGGGTCACTCTGAGGATATTAGCCTCATTCATCAGGTGCTCCCAGGGCTTGGGCTATGGGGAGGTGAATGGTGGGGCTGCTTGGGGTCCAGCAGAAGAGAGTGATGGGAAGCCACAGAGAGGAGAATTAGGAGATGTGGGTGCCAGGAGGCCAGGTCATCTCAAGTCAGTCTCATAGACTGTGTCATGGACATAGAATCTTGGGGTAGAGTTAGAAGTGGGGGCTGAAGGATAGAGGAGGTTTGTTATAGTCATGGTAACAGCTCTGTGTGAGAGCCAAGATGGTAGAGGCCTGGAGATGCTCTTCTAGTGCTGCCCTACACAGTCAGCAGCTAGGTATATCTGATAAGGTCATTTAACATCTGGGACATTAGTTAGCACACATGTGAGACATGGCTAGCCTCAGTGGTTTTAAGAGAGCCCCACCTGTTTCTGATGGGGTAGAAAGAAGAGAGGATTCATTTGAGTCAGGGGATTCAGAATTGATGAGGAAGATGTTGTGTCCAATGGAAAGGCAGCTATAGCCAAGGAAATTCTACAGGCAGGTCCTTCCGTTGTCCCCTGAGTTGGGATTCAGGTGGTTTGATGGCATTTTCCGCCTGAAACTATGGCAGTGACTTGAGACTTAAGTAAGAAAAAGAGATTGAGACATGAGAGAAAAGGCCCCAAGTTATGGACTGAAAGGTAATCAGCCAACAGGAAAGGAAGGAGTGACCAGTTATTCATTCCACCACTGTTCACTAAACCTTGTATGCTAGATACTGTTTAAGGTACCAGCGATATAGCAGTGGACAAAACAAAATCCCTGCTCTCCTGGTACCTATATTCTAGTGGGGGTGACAGATGATATCTACTATGTATTTTAATATATATTTCTATAATTATGTATTTATGTATACCTTCCCTCCATCACTTACCTGTCTGTCCCCTTCCCGGGTTCTATTAGCACTTTTCCCTCCTGTTAATAGATAAGTGATGGAGGGAGGATGCTATTCTAGATAGAATGGACACAGGATGCTTCGGTGGTAATGATGTGACATTTGAGCAGAACTGGAATGAAGTGAGAGGGAGCCATGCAGACAGAGGGAAGAGCATCCAAGGCAAAGGGCACAGTGAGCCCAGAGGCAGGCGGGAGTGTGCTGGTGCCACAAGGGAGCCCCTAGGGCTGGAAATAAGTGAGTGAGGGTGGCATCATAGGGGACAAGGTCACAGAGGTTAGAGGGGATGTCGTGGCACAGGCCACATGGGGCCTGGCAGAACACAACAAGGATTTAGGAATGTATTCGGAGTGCAGTAAGAGGCAGTTGTAGGATTACATACTCATCATGTTACTGGGCAGCCTGGGAGTCACTGTGCCCACATATACGTGTGATTCTCCAGTGCTGTACTTGCCTCCTAGCCTGTGAAAGGTTGTGCCCCCCAAAGTCCCAATTACAGGGAACACAGATGTGTATTTCAACCGCCAATTGTGTGGTTGTAGGCTGCAGAGAGGCCTGAAGTGGGGAGAAAGACATAAAGCCTGCAGGTCTCAGGCCACTTGAGCAAAGCCTTCCTCACCTGGATGATGGCAGATGCAGCCTTGCAGGTGGGGGTAGCCTTGGCCTCCTACTTGAGTTGTATCTTGTGCTAGTAAGTGGCTGGTGCTCCAGTGTTCAGAAAACAGTGTCTGCTTCCTGCTCCCTGAATTCTTCCTCCTAACCTCTCCATAGACCAGACCTCTGCTCAACAGAGCCTAGGAGGACACCTGCTACGTCCATCTTCTTCCGCCCGGGACAAAGGACTGGGCAGGCCTTTACAAGCTTCTTCCTTGCATAGGAAGTGAGATATCCCCCTAAGTCCCCATACAGTTAAAGAATGGGCTTTGTCTAGAGAGTTTATAGATTCAGCCTGGAAAACCCCACCCTCCTCATTAGATTCAAATGCATTAGCAGATATGCACAAGGCAGGAACCCAGATTCCAGAAGCTGATTTCTTTCACAGGGGTCCTTCCTTGAAGTCTTAGAAAATGCAGGTGTTCTGGTCATTTGTACATTTTGTTCTGTGTGTGTGTGTGTGTGTGTGTGTTTGGCTTACACACAAAGGTCTATTTCTTGCTCAGGCTACATGTCCACCGTGCATGGCTGTAGGCCCATACTGTCTTCATTCCAGAACCAAGGCTGAAGGTATAGTCCCTGTTTCAGCATGCTCATCATCGTCCTCAGGATCATTCCCAAACACTGATGGTTTTTGCAAAACAGGGTGCAACTTCTGTGCTTTCTTTGGCAAAATAAGCCTATACTGTCTGCCCAGAATCACGTTCTTGTTCCCATCTCCCTATTTTGTTTTCATCATAAAGTTGTTTTTGTTTTTTGCGGTATGTGGGCCCCCCACCACTGCGGCCTCTCCCGTTGCGGAGCACAGGCTCCAGACGCGCAGGCTCAGCGGCCATGGCTCGTGGGCCCAGCCGCTCCGCGGGATGTGGGGTCTTCCCGGCCCGGGGCACGAACCCGTGTCCCCTGCATAGGCAGGCGGACTCTCAACCACTGCGCCACCAGGGAAGCTCCATCATAAAGTTTTTGAACACACTGGTGTACCTGCACGTGCACGCGCACACACACACATCATGATGATATTGTTGAAGACTAGTGACCTAGAAAGATATCCACATGAAACGGTACGCTCAGTATAATCTAAGTATATGTAATTATGCATAGCTATAACTACCAGAGTAATGGCATTATGGGTGATTTTTATCTTTTTTATGTGCATTTTCAAATTTAAAACATATTTTAAAAAATCCTTATATCCCATCTACATGTATATATAATAATATCAGAAAGTTACCATCTCGACCTCAGTACTTCCCGTCTAACAGCTCTCTACAAGGCAGGGCCTTGTAAGTCCCTCCAACAAATCCTCTTTTAAATAAAGCACCTGTGTGTGGTAAACATTGACAGACTGATCCCCTGACCCAGTGACCAACCTCCTTTTGTTAGGTGCCTGCACTCAGTTTAGAACCATTCACAGGCAAGGTCGCAGAATTGAGAGAGATTTCAGAAATGATCCTGCCTGACTGCCTGCTCAGTGCACGGCTCTCCTTTCTACATGTCTGACTGGGTCCTGTCCAGTCTCTGCTTAGTCATATCACAGGGTAGGGAGACCAGCCATTTTTGGGTAATGGCCTTATTTAAGAAGGTCCACCTTACAGAGAGGAGGGATCTATCCCTACAGAACATGCACGCTTAGATCCTAGCCCCCAAATTTATGCCACCTCAAGGCTGTAAGAGCTCATCCCAAGGAAAATAAAAGGGGGTGTGAGATGAAGAACTGACATTTTCTGTTGTTTTTCGGTAGTTTTGTTTTGACTTAAGAATCTCTTTTCGTTCATCTTTTCTTTTCCATTCTGTCTGGCACCACTCAAAGATTTGCCTTGTTCTCTACTTCTCTCTTTTTATGTCGGAGGTTTCTTTCTCTCCCAGATGAAACATTTACTTCTCCCCACTTCATCCTGGCCACCTTTCTTTGGTGACCATCCCTGCTCTTTTATTTTCTACCTTATAGTAATTGACTTTCTTAGACTTTTCCCCTCCTATTTCCCATCACCCTTTTCCTTTCTTCATCAGAACTTCTTATTCTCTCTTTCCCTTTTAGGGTCATACTGCAACAGTTAGAGACATTATAATACCACCCCTCCAAACATGAATCAAAATAAAAGCAGTACCTAACTATAAAACAAATTTATGGGAGAACAAATTGTTTTTTTCAGATTTTGACGATAATGATTATTTCGATGCTTTTTTGGGGCATTTTTTAATTGTAAAAGACATACCACACAAAATGTACCATTTTAAAATGTACAATTCACTGTCACTAAGTACATTCACAAAGTTGTACAACCATCACCACTATCTAGTTCCAGATCTTTTGCATCAGCCCAAATGGAAATTCCATGCTCATTAAGCAGGCATTCCCCATTCTCCCCTCCCCCAAGCCTACAGCAACAACTAAAACTGCCTTCTGTCACTATGGATTTGCCATTTCTAGAAATTTTATATAAACGAAGTGATACAATACGTGGCCTTTTGTGTCTGGCTTCTTTAACGTTGCATAATGTTTTCAAAGTTCATCATTGTTGTAGCATGCATCAGTACTTCATTTCTTTTTTATGGCTAGATAATATTCCACTATATGAATATACCACATTTTGTTTATCCATTCACTCATCAGTTGATGGATATTTGGGTGGTTTCCCTCTTTCAGAGACTGTAAATAGTGCTGCTATGAACTTTTTCGTACAAGATTTTGTTTGAACGCAAATGCTTTTTTGGAAGTATTAATTATTTTTCTCCAAAACGCAGGCTTGTTTGTTTCTTGCTGGGGGCAGGGGTGGGTGTGGCACTGCTTCCCTGATGCCCTAAGCAAGTTTCAGCTTGTCCACTGGTGATCTCCATCTGTTCCTGTACTTGTGCCTTTCCCTATTTTTCCCTTACTCTCTCTTCCCTGCACAAATTTGCATGTATATGGACTCTCCCCCACTCAAACAATTTGGAATTCATATTGGCAAGTGGATTTCCTCCTTTTACACAGGTTTCTTTATATATATATATATGTGTGTGTGTGTGTGTGTATAAGTACAATGAATGTGTACAATTCAGAAAGCCCTTGGGCCTCAGTTCTTAGCTTCCCCTAACGAGGTCCCTCTCCGAGTCGATTCCAGGAAATCAGGCTCCCGGAGCTCAAGCCAGGAGAGGCCCTTCCTCGGGCCTGAGCTCATAAAGCCAAGGTGTGTCTGGGCCCCCAACTCTGTCAGGCTTGGAACTTGAGCCTTCACTCACTGGCTGCTGTCAGAGTTCAGTGCTCCCTGCCAAGCCCTTGGAAAGCTGGGGGCCAGAGAGAACAGAGAGGTGTCAGATTACTGCCTGCAGAAAGGAGGGGGCTGCCCTATCTGACACACACACACACACCCTCCCCTGGTGTACAGTGTCACCGTTACATGTACAGCGGGTGGGTGAGCAACCCCAGGCATCGTCAGCGTTGGACCGCATCGCAAAATACGGTGCGATTATCTTGCCTTCTCTCAGAAGTACAGAGGCCCTTGCTCCCTTCCCCTTTGCCTCTCCCACCCCTTTTTCCTGGGTTTGCAGCTCTCCCCCTCCTCCATACCCCCTGCTTTCCCCCATCTGTTTTTCTGGTGATTTCCCCCAAAAAACCACTCTACTTCTCTCCTGTCCCTTTGATTCCCTCCCCCTCCTTTCATCCTCCAAACCTTTTCCATCCACTCCCTGTCTCCTTGCCTTTCTCCGTGTGCCTTTTGGATCTGTTTCCTTTGACACTGATCCCAGGCCTGCTGCCAAGTTTCAGACCCATTAGTGAGGTGCCTTGCTGACTGAAACACAAATCAAGGCTGATCCGGGTACAATTAGCAGCTGCTCGCACCTCATCTGGAACGCATTAGCCAGCACTAAGAGTGGAGGGAGGGAAACAGGAGGGAAATATGGATGCCAAACAGAGCAGATCTCCTATTTTGGAACAGGGATCCTGACCCAGTAGATGTATAATTGAAAATAAGATACAAGTAGACAAAGAGGCCCCGCCATGAGAGGCAAAGATGAGTGACCTGTTAACTGACCTTGGGTATCCTTCAGCATCTGTGCAAGAGATACAGACTCCTCCACATTTGATTCAGGTGTAGAACTGTCATCCAGGAAAAGGGGTGTCTGTTCCATTTAATCCAGACATTTGAACACTCGTGTGATCCAGGAGTCCTCTGCTCTCTTGCCGCATACTGTTATCTTAGTACTGCTTCTAGAAATCTAATGTGCATTAAGAATCACCTGGCATTGAGTTAAAAATGCAGATTCGGATTCACTAGCACTGGGGAGGGGCCTGAGATTCCGCATGTATAACAAGCTGGTGGATGGACCACACTTCAGGAGTATAGGACAGTTCAGCTCATGTAATGTTGGTCAAATGCCCCTGCTAGAGGCTTCTCCCAGGACCCTGTCCTTCTCTTTGTTAGTACTCACAATTACAATTAAGGATAAATGATGTAATTAGCTGTTTGATGCCTATCTTCCAAGTCAAGTGCAAGCCGTCCAAGGGCAAGGACCAGTCCCGTCTGGTTCACTTCTGTATCCCCAGTACTAGCCCAGGGTGTTGCTTATAGTAGGTGGTCAATAAACATTTCACAAGTGAATTTTCACAAGTGAATGAACCAGCTCAGTCCTCAAGGCCCATCACAAGTCTCTCCTCTTTCAGAGAGCCTTCCTAGCCCAGCATTCCTTATCTGTACCTGCCTGGTGACAGTTGATAATTTCCCATGTGTTTCAGCCCCTTAGCTAGATCATTAGCTACTTGAAACTGGGACTTGGTCTGCTGAGTTTCTGAACTTTTTGATGCCCTTCCTCCTCCATACACTCCCCGCCCCCCATGCTGCCTTGCTCTAGTAGGCATTTAATGTCAGTTGATTGATTGAGAGACCCTAGGATGATGCCAAGTTCTATTTAGAACTCAATTATAATGCCCAAGGGTTGGCTGAATTTTGGCTTGGACCAAAGCCAAGGTTTCATATGCCCCAGTGGAAAAGTCTTTAATACTACCTAACACATCTGTGGGTGGGAAGGCTGAGGCATTATGTGTGTACAAAATCAAGAGATTGTGAGGCTCCCAGAGCAGCTATAAATCAGGCCACTCTGGAGAGTTAACTGGTGCGCCTGCAGCCATTACCTCACTCCAGTTTCTCCACTGAAAACCATGGCTCACGGTGTAGGGCTTACTTGCAGGAGTGAGGGCTGCCGTTCCTTTCCAGGATCAGGCAGACCATTTACCTTGGAAATACAGAAAACTGGCTCGCTGCGTTCTCCCATAGATAGGAGAACCTGGTTTTGTTTGGAATTCATCAAATGTCCTAGTTTTCAAACATTCAGGTATTCATGAAACCCAGTGTTCCTTTTGTCAAGCACTTTCCCCCCATAACGTTAAAACACCTGTGTATTGTAAGGGACATTTAATGCATATGCTTACTTACCCTTAAATCATCAAAATACTGTTATGCAAGATCTGTTTGATGTCTAAGAAACTTTATGAGCATTATTTGGAAGTTTAAAAACCTTGCTTTCAGCATAAAAAATCAGGAAGCTGTGTTTTTCCAAAAACTCATTGCCTTTAACACAAAAAGATGTGAGGGCCTTTCCAGAATCCTAATTTTGCAGGGCTTAAGGGGTTCAGAGCCAGCACAGTCCAGGCTCACATCCCTGTCTCTTCAGTGAATCAAAGCGTAGCTGAAAGTCCCAGGCTTGGCAGACTCTGTGACCCTTCAGTACCTGATGGTGACAAAGATTAATCTGTCTGGAGACTCCCAAGCATATTTTACAACCAATACCCCAGATACATGTTCCACGTGTAATCCTGCAAAATGCCTGGCTGTGGCCTGATTATCTTCTTAGGCAGATAAGACATAAATCCTAGGGTGTTAGAGACAACTTTTAAAGTTTGAAAGTACCTGGCAAAGAAAAACCACCAGAAATGCAGCTCAAAGATGTAGTTCTATGGGATGGATTTTCAATGATCTGATTGATCTCAGGGCAGGGAATGAGGCAGGAAACGTAGGATGTCCTGTTATCTCTTAAGGCTCTGCCCCAAACTGGCCCTGAAAACTGAGAGCCACCACTTTGGTCTCTGAGTTCTGGTTCACTTGCAGGTGAAATGGTGAAATGGCTGGGGTGGGTGAGTTTCAAAGTAATGCTGACACACACACACACACACAATGTATATAAATGTCCCGTATAAACACAATGAGTGAGCCATGGAGAAAGTATGCAGTACACCTAACACAAAGAAGAAACTTAGTGAATTGAGTGAGGAGTGACTGCATGTTGCCGAGAATAGGTAACAGGAAACCTGAATCCACAACCATCAACTCTCAGATAATAGTCTCCTGTTCCACCGTGGGGACATAGAAGTTTGAGGGTAACAGGAGAAAGGAAGATGGCCACTGGGCAGGTAGCAGTGGCCTAAGCAAGTGGTGAGAAGCAGAGGCATAAGGAGACCCATGTTCCCCAGGCCACCTGGCCTGCCTCCCCATTGTCCTTTCTCCTCTGCGACCTCGGAGCCCAGCCTGAAATGAGCAGAGCCATGCCTGGGGAATGAGTCCTCCAGAAACGATATTCAGCTTCCGAGTTAACCACTCAGCAGATAGCACTGAAGGCCTGCCACCTGTCAAGCATGGCACAGCTGTCTCAGAGCCACAGTGGTGGCTAAGATGCTGTCCCCATCCTCAGAGAGTTCACGGTCTGGTACAGGCGAGTGGCCAGCTTCCTTCTTGCCCGCCCGATATTCAAGGGAGTGTGAATGGAAATGACAGGACAGAAGGAGAGATGAGCAAGAGATGGAATCAACAGCACTGAGCCCTGAGCAGACGTGAGAGGCAAAGGACAAGGCAGCATTAAGGGAGCTCTTGAAGGTTCAAGTCTCGGTGTCTCAGAGGATGGTGATGATATTAGCAAAAATCGAGATTACAGAGGAGAAAAGCAGTCGAGAGGGAAGATGCCAGGGCCAGTTTGGAACCTGCCTGCTAAATCTGGTGAGACATCTCTGTAAAATGGCACTAAGGGAGGCCTTTATTCATCTGGGGAGGAAAAAAAAATGGCTGCCTAGAAAGTTCAGACACACACGGCAAAAGGAAAGAAAAATGAGGTGAGAGAACATGAAAGCCCTTGTTGAAGGGGCTTCATTCTGGCCTGACATGAGATCAGCAGAAACAGTGGGCTCCCTTGGCCTGAGCACGCCTAGATCAGAACTAGCACACCACTGTGTCTCACTTTCGATCACTCTAAGTGTTCTCAAAGTGAGAGAAACGAGTAATCTCACAGCCCCAAAAACTAGATCAGAAGTGTGTGCTTCAGTGGGTCGTGGTGGCCACACATGTGGAAAATTGTATTCAGAAATGCCTGACTCCAGCACTTAAATTCCATGACACACGTGGAAGGAATTGAGGAGATAGCCAGACTTAAATATTCCATCCACACAGTGTGGCGTCCTGATGCATTCTGGAAACAGAAGAGCACCATGGTGGGAAAACCTCTGCACAGTTACATACGGACACGTTGAACAGGGGCTACATTCTTTATGAGATTTCTGTGTCACTGAAGACTTGGCCAGTCTCATCCTATGAAGAGAAATTATAGACTATCTCCTCTGGCTATCTAGAATGCTATGGAAATTTTATTGTTTTGAAGAGCTAAACATTACAGAGAGAAAAGGGTTTACCCCTTTGAGTGCCAAAACTTTACTTCAGTGATTTTGAATGAAACCTTTTCCAAAGGCATATACCTTTCCTTTACTTCTTAAATACAAACTTAATTTCACTTGAGGAATGCCAATTACAAACTATGTTACAATAAGAGAAATACTAGACAATAAGTTCATTGAGAAGTGAATGCTGCAAAAACTACTAGTGAAATCCAAATGAGGTCTGTAGTCCATTTAGTGGCAATGTACTGGCATTAGTTTCTCCCCTTTGATCACGGACTAATGTAAAATGATATCATTGGGGGAAGCTGGGAGAAGCGTACATAGGAACTATTTTTCAGCTTCTTGTGAGTCTAAAATCATTCAAAATAAGGTTTTTTTTAAAGTACCCTGAGATCAGGGACTCGTTTCAGTTATCAAGTGGATGAATAGAAGGAAGAAAGGAAGGAAAGGAGGAAGGAAGGGAGGGAGGACAGACAGGCAGGCTTGGGACCTTTAGAGATCTAAAAAACTATATGGGAAAGAGTGTGGAGTATCAAAGACGCGGGAGCTTTAAATGCAGGCAGGCTCTGAGGTACACCCCCTTCCTAGCTTGGTGACAAATGTCTTATAAGCTCAGTGAACCTCCACGTTTACCTTTGTAATATAGGGATAAAATACACACTACAGAGGATTGCTGTGAGGATTAAATAGAACAATATGCCCAGTACACCCAACAGAGTATCCATCACCCATTGGGTAGTCAATAAATGGCCCTGTTCTAAATGTCCCTGAATAGTGTATGGTTGTAATTCTTATGTCTTAATTCTGTAGTTCTAGTTTCTAATCATCAGAATTCAGCTCTCACACGTTGATGCTCTGCACCTGCTTCCCTGTTTAGTTTGCTGCTCATCTGCTGTGAGCTTGATAGGATTCTACATGCAATATTAAATCTATATGCAATATTGAACTCTACATGCAATATTAAATCTATATGCAATATTGAACTCTATATGCAATATTAAATTGTCTGTGAATAAAATATTTGTGTTTCAGCCCACAGAAACTAATTTTAGCTGCTCAGAGACCTTTTTCTTTTGACGTACTATTTTTCGGTTGAATTCTCCATGGATAAGTTTCTTCGATGAGTTCCAGTTAGATGAGACAATGACATTAATAAAAATAACAATAGCCATCATTTATCGATCATTACAATGCTAACTGTATTGTGTTCGACATAAATTATCTCATTTAATTCTCATAGCCCCTCTATGAGTTAACTGTTTTCATCTCTACCCTGTAGATTAAGAATTTCATCCCTCGCCCAAGGTCCCAGAGCTAATTATCTGCAGACCCGGCTCCTATCACAGAGGATTCCAAAACAGTGTCCTCTTCTTTCATTGCGATTGAAAATACTTTTAAATGGCCCCCGTCCTTAGAGTGGGAGCTAGGTCCCTTTGATGAAGGAGGTAAAGAGGGGGTGAGAAGAAGAGGAAAGGAGGAAAAGAAAGCTGTAGTCAAGAGTCCAGTTCTTTTAAAATCTCAAGAAGACAACAGTCCTGGAAACAGCATGATTTTATACTGTGGCTCCTTAATAAATGTTTGTTGAGTGTTTCATAAGAAAACAGGGTTTCCCCAAGCTGCCTAAAGAAAGAAAACTGTCTTACAGAAGGTTTCTCCCTTCTGTATCCTGAGACCCTTCATCCGCTGTGCTGATTACCTCCTCATGCACGGCCGAGCCAGTCAGGAAACGCCTCCTGTCACAGAACCTGAAGCCCTAGGATTTGAATTACATAAATTCCCTGTACAGGCAATCTCTTAGGAATTGTCTACTTTGCATTTTGAAGAATTCCTGTGTTTGGTGACCAGACCTCTGAAGAAATGCTAATGATCCCGCCAGACGGGCCGGTCTGTAGGTGTTCGTTGTTCACGTGCTTAGACTCAAAAGGGGAGCCCTGTGGACAGACACAAAAGAGGGAAAATAGGGCAGAGCTGAGGTGGAGGGAGAAAATGCCTCTGCTATAAGGGAGCAGAGGCCAGAATCCAGCAAGGCTGCAGACCTAACCAGCTGTAAAGTCAGAGGAGTCTTTAAACAGAAAAGGTTCCTGAGCCTTGGCATATATTTCGCAACAGGTTGTGGTGTGAGGGATGTTTGGGACAACTGTAAACAGGAACTGCTGTGTCCTTATTAGGAATAATCACTTCTCCAGGCGGAGAAGCGACTGTTGAGACTGTGCTCACAACCTCCTTCCTCCCTCCTGGCCCCAGCCTGTCCTCCCTGTTGCTGCTGTAGGAACCCAGTGACGCTGTTACTCTATGGTTGCTTCTGGAGACTGCGGCTCAGCAGGACCCTAGAAAAGAAAAAGCCAGGGATTCCATCTGGCGGAGTCTACCTTGATCCCAGCTGCTCACAAGAGCTGTTTATTCCCACCAACACTGAGCCTAGTGTAGCCGTCCTCCCTACCGGGTGGCCTTAAGAGCTGTCCAACAGGCCTGGCAAATTTTGTCAAAGCCAGACACTGGGCAGGACTTCAGGGGGTGGGTCTGGGTGCTCAGCAGCCTGGATTCGGAGAGGCCAGCACTCAACAGAAGGTAGTGGCTACGGTAAGAGTGGATGGGTGCTTCATCTTCCCTGTTGGGAAGAGCCGATGCATCCTCAGGCCTCAGTGCCAGAGGTCATTGCCTAGGGGGTCACTCTGAGCCAGTATCACCACGTTTTATCACAGAGGTGATTAAAAGTGTAGGCTGTGTCAACAGTATAGGTCCAAATTCTGGCTCTGCCTTTCTCTGCATGCGTTTTTCTGAGGATGAAAGTAAGACTTGGCAAATGGTTGAATTAAGGGGAAACAGAGAGTCTTTTAGAAGTCTAGGTATAGGCCCAACTGCCCTGGAGGAGATGAAGGTTATTTATTAAAATTTGGAGTTAGGTAGGCTAAGCAAATTTGAAGATGAATATAAAGTGAGTTTTCCACATTTTGAGTTTCAAGAGCTAATGAAATAATCAAATGAAGATGCTAGTAAGCAGGTAGAAAAACAGGAATGGAGTTTAGGAGACAGGTTAGAACTAGATTTTCTTCATCACTGGACCATGCATGACCCTATTTTATTTTATTTAACCTTTAATAATACGATGAACACTATGAAACTATAGCCCAACACAAGAACCAACCATTACCAGTAACCCACACCTACCCAATTGGTCATCCATATCCCATCCCTCCACCTCAGAGGAAACCATTATCCTGACTTCTGTGTCTCTAATGCCTTTCCTTTGTTTTCTGTTTTATTACATATATCTAAAAAAGTAAATCTAAAAAAGCAAATTGACTGATTTTTCTCGGTTTACAACTTTATAAACAGGTTATACTATAACGTCTGTTGGAACTTACTTTGGTCACTCAACATTACGTCACTGAGATTCATACCTGTTATGTGAAGCTGAATACCGTTAGTTTTCACTACTGTATAATATTCCATTGGGTGAAAAATACACTACTTATCTGTTGTCATTAAGTGTATGAGTTGTTTCCGGTTTCTTTGCTATTCTGAGCAGTGAGCTATGAACAATTTTTCACATGTCTCCTGGTGCATCTGTGTAAGAATTACTCTTGGGCTTAAACCCAAGTGTAAGTGGGATTGCTGGGTCATACAGCATACAGATGTTCAGCTCTTCAAGTAACACCAAACTGGTTTTCAAGGTAGCTGCGCCAGTGAGACAAAGATTTGAGAGATATTACCAGGGAGGTGACTATTAAAGCCATGGAGGCAGATGAGTTTGTCCTAGGAGACCATGTAAAGCAAAAAACAAAAGGGGGGATTGAGGTCTGATTCTTAGAAACATGTATGCTCAAGTATGTGTAGGAGGAAGGAGAGCCAGAAAACAAAACAAATGGGTGGTCAGAGAGGAGGGAGCACAACCAGGAGACGTAGAGTCAAGCATGCCAGAGGACAGGGGTGACCAACATCAGAGGATGCTGCAGAGATGATTTGAGAAGGATGAAGGTTGAGAAAAGGTCAGTGACCTTTAAGAAAGCTATTTTTGGCTTTGTGGATTGCTGAGTGAAGAAGCCATATATCAAGGGATTTATGGGTGAGCGCTAGAGGTGGGGTGGTGGAGAGAAAGATTGTAATTATAAATACCATCGGGATAAGTTTGACAGTGAGTTGAGGAGTAGATGTAGGAAGTTGGAGGAGATATCCCAGCTGGGATGTGATTTTTAATTTGTTTTTAAGGATGGGGAAGACTTGATGTGCTTGTAGGTTCAGAAGTAGAAGCCAGTGGGAAGGAAGTGTTTGAAGTAAGAGAGGTTCATTTTAGAGGAAGGTCTTCTAAGGAATGGGAGAGGATAGAATCTGATGCACAAGTTTGTTCTTGGCAACTCTATTTCTCTGAAACAGAAGATAAAAAAACTTTAAAAGGCATAAAAAATTATCATTGACATCACAGCAACTAACATTTATCGAGTATGCTGTGCAAAAGATCCTGTACTAAGCACTTCACATATTATCTCATTTAATCATCTGAACAGACCTGGCAACAGACTATGGCATGGGTACTTTTTATAATATCTATTATAATTTCCATTTTACAGAAGAGGAAACTGAGGCTTAGAGACATGACTAGATCAGGCTAGTTGTCTGAGGCCATGTTCTCTCAATCATTATGTGTAAGCTGAGAATTTGGAAGTAGAACAAGATGGTGCAAGATGGCAAACGCTTAGGCCTGAGGCAATCAGAGATGTGAGAGGATGAAAAAAGGCTTGGATTAGGCACCCTTGTGTGATAAGGAGTCAGGGGAAGAGGAGAGGGAAGTGAACATGTTGGGCTTTTACTATGTTTCGGGCTAAGTGCTAGGCCCTTTGCATACATTGACTTATTTCAATGGGAACAAATTAACAAGATAACTAAGAAGTAGCAAGGGCTCCTTGGCAACTGGAAAGCATCCAGTGTAATGGAACTAAACAGTCTGGGCTTTCTGTAGGCTGCACAAACGACGAGCAGGAATCTGAAGAAGACAGTACAGTTGAGCAAGGGTTGGAGATATGTAAGTGGAAGCCTAGAGGTAAGGGGGTGGATGAGGCCAGAGAGGCCACTTATTTGCTGACCATGGCCTCTCGCAGGGGGAAAAGGCAAATAAGGTCATGAATCAGATGAACTGATCTAGGGAATATCAAGGGACTAAAGTTCACAGAGGGGATACAGAGGCAGTCCAGCATTGGCACGGGTGGGAGAGAGGTGGGAAGGTGAGAGGCTCAAGGACTTTCATGGTTTGAGATCTTAGAAGCTGAGCAGCTGAGCACTGAGAGGTCTGCAGTGTGGTCACTCAGGAGGGTGCTGAAGAGAAGAAGATACAGATGAAGGCCTCCGGGACTGAGAAAGCAGAAGGCTGGGCTACATATAGCACTTTGTAGTTTATGTTGTTTTATAATCTTTATAACCCCCTGGGGGGTAGTTCCTTTTGTGCATAAAAAAAGTTCAAAAATTAAAAAAACACAAATGTCTGTTACTAGAGACAGTACATAGATGACCAAACTTGGGCTCCCCCAATTTGGAAAAAGCAGTCCTGGGATGTGAACCAAGTCGTCCTTTCCAAGTTCCCCTTTTCCTCTTTAGTGCCTGCGACTCCCACTCACCATTCAAGAGTCAGTTCAAATGTCATCTCCAAGAAGTTTTCATCTCTCTTAACACTGAGTCAGGGGCCCTTCTTCTGGGATTTCATGACTCTCTCACCTTGTATCCCAACTGCTCACTTATTTGTCTCTAACTAGGCTAGAGTTAAGTGACTGTGCCTTTATTTACAGTGCCTGGCATCATTTCTGGCCCAGAATGGGCTCAGTAAAAGTTATGGAATTAATTAATATATTTGAAAACAACAGACTGGGCCCAGAGGCATACCAAGCCAAGAGACTCTTTCCAATATTTGGACTTACAGTCACCATAAGTTTGGTTTGAGAAAAATGGTTCTCTATTAAAATAAGGTCAGGCTTCCCTGGTGGCACAATGGTTAAGAATCCGCCTGCCAGTGCAGGAGACATGGGTTCGAGCCCTGGTCCGGGAAGATCCCCCATGCCATGGAGCAACTAAGCCCGTGTGCCACAACTACTGAGCCTGCTCTCTAGAGGCCGTGAGCCACAACTACTGAGCCCATGTGCCACAACTACTGAAGCCCATGTGCCTAGAGCCCGTGCTCTGCAGTAAGAAAAGTCACTGCAATGAGAAGCCCGCGCACCGCAGCGAAGAGTAGCCCCCGCTCGCCGCAACTAGAGAAAAGGCTGTGCGCAGCAGTGAAGACCCAATGCGGCTAAAAATAAAAAAGTAAATACATTTATAAAAAAAAAATAAGGTCAGTGTAATGGGGCTGGTAGAAGGGCAGCCAAGATAAGCTGGGTTTGGGAGCCTGGAAAGGGGTGGGCTTATCTGGATAGGAATGAGTTCAGAAGAGAGGAGGAGAGACAACTAAAGCAGTACCGAGTATACATTTGTCAAATTACTTACGTTATTAATCAAAAGCCCAAGTTTCCTAAGAAGCCACCAGATAAAACCTTAGTGTATCCTGCCTCCATCACCCCACCCCAACCCCAGAAGAAAGTAGAAGCCACCCACCACAGCCGTGCTTCATTCCTCATTGTTCACACCCACCTTCCCTCTCCCCCCCCGCCCCCGCCCCCGCCTCCCCTGAACCTCCCAAGCCCCTCAGATGCCTTCAGTTCACACACACAGACCACGTCACTCCATCCTCAGATGCACACCACGCTTGCTCTCTCCTGGGCTGCTTCTCCTCCCTGGTTTCCCAGCCTGGGAACGGAGACAGCCTGTTTTCAGTTAAGCCTTTGGTCACACACAGATGCCTTTTCCATTACTCTTGTTTTTCCTCTTGGAGTGTAACATTTCCAATTAATTCTCCACAGGGGAGGAGGCCCTGTGTTAACCACCTCCACGTGGGCGTCGGGGCAGGGTCCCTGGAGGCCTGCCCTGGACTGCCAACAGCTGACCCCTGGGCAGACTGCAACAGGAGCTTTCTTCCCTTTGGTGGAGGGAAAGTGACCCTGTGGACACAGTTTGGGGGCATATCGCAGGTTTGCCCACCTCTGTAGCTAAAGCCTATAAAGGGGACCCTCTTCTAAGCTCCTTTCCTGACCCTCTGGCTCTGACAGCCTGAAAACACTAAATGAATCTTGTCTGCAAGAGGCCATGGAGTTTGTCTTGCTCTTTTTTAAAACCTAGGGGAAGAGTTAGAAAATAAGGACCATAACGGACCCATGAAAATCAAGAGGATCTCCTTGTGGAGCTCCACTTTTGTACACACCTCTATAGCGTATAATTTCCCCCAGAAATTACAGCAGGCTGTAAGTGAAAATGTTAGGAGTCCCTTCTGTCCTCTAAGGAGAGTTTATATCCCTGCCCTTGTGATAGAAGAAAATATACCAAGTTGCTCTGAACTCTGGCTTCTGAGCAGTCGACTCTGCTCAATCACCACTCCCCACGGATTAGCCTCACAAAGAGGAAATTCAAATTGGAGCTTCAAGAAAATGAAAGACTGGCATTGCATGGATCCTAAAGTTTGGGCAGAATTGTCAAAACTGCAAGTTCTTAACCTGTGAATGTCAGGTGTCAGCTGTGATGAGTCCTTCGTGTGGTTTTTTGAACTCCAATAGGCCAGACATCGGGCTGGGAGCTTAGCAGCCACTGCGAAGTTTGCCAAGGTAGTTATCGCCATGATCTTGTGTTGCACAGGGCTGCTGTGGGCAAACTCCATCTGTGCGGAGAGCCCGGGCTCCATCTCTTTGCCCATTTGGAGCTCCACCCAGGAATCCTGATACTGGGTTTCACGGGCTGGAGATACATCTGATTGATTGTGGGTTTGGGAAAAGGGATTGAAGCAGTACGTAACCCTTCTGCAGCAGGAAGAATAAAAGCCATGGGAACTGGGTTGTGGGAAACAGCAGGAGGAGGCGAGGAATTGAGTCTGAAAGGAAGAACTGGAGATTCCTGTCAGATTTGAGGCCCAGAGAGCTCTGACAAGCAAAGGACACATGCTGTTTATAATCTTACATTGAGTAGGCTTGATTACACCTTGAAAGCTTTGTGGCCTCTCTCCCAGGCACCTGGGTCCAATTATCCAGGGCCCCATCTACCTAGAAGAAAAACTGCATCTGACTCTCCCAGGCTGACTTCACTCTCACCAGACTCTCATCCTCTTTCTGACATGAATTGAAAGGAATGCAGGTGGTGGAGAGGACCATGGCTGTTGACATACACCCTCCAGAATCTCGTCACTGTTTCATGTGTTACAACTACCTTAAGTTTGATCATCAGCAACTTAATTCCTCTGCACAGGTTGTCTTGGTAACAGTGCCTCCACACTGAAATGCTTTTTTCCCCCAACTTTATTGAGGTGCAATTGACGTATAACAATGTTTAAGGTGTACCATGTGATGGTTTGCTATTCGTATATATGTGAAATGATTACCACAATCAGGTTAGTTTAATGCTGCTGTGAACATGGGGGTGCAGATGTATCTTTGAGATAGTAATTTCATTTCCTTTGGTTATATACCCAGGAGTGGGATTGCTGGATCATATGGTAATTCTATTTTTAATTTTTTGAGGAACCTCTATACTGTTCTCCATAGTGGCTGCACCAATTTACATTCCCACCAACAGTGCAAGAGGGTTCCCTTCGCTTCACACCCTCCCCAGCATTTAACTCTTGTCTTTTTGATGATAGCCATTCTGACAGGTGAGGTGATAGCTCATCGTAGTTTTGATTTGCATTTTCCTGATGATTAGTGACGTTGAGGACCTTTTCATGTATCTGTTGGCCATTTGTATATCTTTTTTTTGAAAAATGTCTGTTCAGTTCCTTTGCCCATTTTTAAATAAGATTATTTGGGGTTTTTTTTGCTATTGTGTTGTATGAGTACCTTATATATTTTGGATCTTAACCCCTCATCAGACATATCATTTGCAAACATTTCCTCCCATTCTGTAGGTTGCCTTTTCATTTTGTTGGTAGTTTTCTTTCCTGTGCGGAAGCATTTTAGTTTGATGTAGTCCCACTTGTTTATTTTTGCTTTTGTTGCTTCTGCTTTTGGTGTCATATCCAAAAAATAATTGCT
This sequence comes from Phocoena phocoena, assembly GCF_963924675.1. NCBI lineage: Eukaryota > Metazoa > Chordata > Mammalia > Artiodactyla > Phocoenidae > Phocoena > Phocoena phocoena. The sequence continues at coordinate 86,736,135 of NC_089222.1, read as the reverse complement.
GAGATTGATGTCAAGGAACTTTTCCATATGTTTTCTTACAGGAGTTTTATGGTTTCAGGGTCTTACATTTAAGTCTTTTATCCATTTGTTGGTAATTTTTGTGAGTGGTATAAAATAAGGGACCAGTTTGATGCTTTTGCATATCGATTATTTAAAGGATGTATCAGGTGACTTAAAATTATCAGGAAATGGAAAAGTGGGTTTGGCAATATTCAGTGTATATTCAGTTCACTCAGATCACAGGAATGGGTGCTTTGGAAAGAAAATAGAAAAAAATATGGTCTCAGATGTCTAGGAGCAGCCCTTCAAAATGGGTAGGCAGAATTCATCCATGTGGAATGGATAATTAGATACTTAAACATGGAGACTAATGACGGAGGGGAGCTAGATCTCCTTTTAATAGGGTAGTTAGGGAAAGCTTCTCTGAAATGATACATTTAAGCAAAGACCTAAAGAATGAAAAAAAACAGCCTTATAAAGAACAGGTGGAAAAATTTTCCAGGGGGAAGAATGAGAATATGCAAAGTCCCTGAGGCTGGAAAGAGTTTGTTCAAGGAAATGAACACAGGCCACTATGACTAAAGCTAATTTTTAAAAAACATAATGAGATAATATTAAATATAAAATTTTACATACTGTGTTTTCATGTAATATAAAAATGCATTTCCTATGTTATTACTTTTTTCAAAAATATGGTTCTAATGACTTACAACATTCTATGCAATAAATGTAATATAATTTGCATAACCATACCTTTCAAAAAATACTGTTTCCAACTTGTTGCTTTTACAATAGTGGGAGCACGGCTTTATACATAAATACATAAATATACATATATACATAAATATTTGTCTGAATTTATTTTTCATCAGGAAAAATTGCCAGGAGTGGAACAACTTAGGTAAATAAACATTTTCAAACCAAGTTGCTCTCCAGAAAGTTGGTCTATATTACTCTTTCACCAGCAGTATATGGAGTCCATTCTAGAGTTAGTAATAATTTGAGCAGGATTTTAACCGTAAACTATTAAATAGAAATCCTTAATGTGGGAAACAATTAACTTTAAATTATTGAGAAATGTTAGTATAGAAGTTGCTTTGTAATATGTAAACCCAAAATACACAGAAGAATCAGTATAAGAGGAAAGTATTATCTCAAATCAGTATGTGGCTTTGGGGAAATTGTTTATTTGGAAAAACATTAAATTATCTCCTTACCTCATACCATATACACTCCTGATGGATTAAGGAGGTAAACATTAAGAAACAGGTAAACCATAAAATAACTTTAAGAAAATGTAGGTATATATTTATCATATAATAGGGGAGGAGAAACAAAAAAGAAAGTAAAAGATTGATGGATCTAACTGCATATGGATTCAAAACTTCTATTTCAAAAGTCCTGTCAAAAAAAAAAAAAGTCCTGTCAATATAAATCCATCCTCTGAGAATAAAATAGGTACACTTAATAGGTTTCTTAATAGTGATAGCTAACACGCACTGAGTACTTGCCAGGCACTTGCTAAGTACTTTTTTTTTTTTTTAAACATCTTTATTGGAGTATAATTGCTTTATAATGGTGTGTTAGTTTCTGCTTTATAACAAAGTGAATCAGCTATATTTATACACATATCCCCATATCTCCTCCCTCTTGCATCTCCCTCCCCCCCTCCCTATCCCACCCCTCTAGGTGGTCACAAAGCACCAAGCTAATACTTAATCTGCTTTTTATTACTTACTCCTTGTGAGGTGGATACTATTACGTACCATGAACCCCTGGCTCCGAGGCGCTGGAGTCACCAGCAGTCAATAGTAAGCTGAGCTGAACAGGGGTGGTCTTGGTCAAGCACCTGTCAACTTGCCCAGGACACTTACTTGGCCCCGAGACTCTGCTCATCTGCCCCTCACCCTCCCTTGGTAGTTGTCGCCTGCCCGTCAATGGCAGCAGAATAGCACGCTGTGATCTCATTCATTTCGAGGCCAAAAGCTGCTGTTTTGTGGACACTGGTCACCTCTGACTTTCTCCTCTACTGTCTAAGCCAACCCAGAAGAAGTCACCATAGAAATAGAAAATATTATTAGAGCTTGTGTCACAGATCCAGGGATCGTCTCCACTGAGCTGAGACAGAAAATTAATATGTTTATCAAGAAAGATTACACTTGTCGGCAAAGAGTCTTTTTCAGGCTCTAAGGATAAACAGACAGAGTCGCCAGCTGCCCTCAGGGCTGGTCCCTGGGCAGGGTGTCTGCACAGGGCTGGTAGTATGTGCTCTGTCCATCTCAGCAGAAAACAGGCTGCGGACTTTATCCAACCTCCAGTCCCGCCCCAGACAGGCCCCAGCTCTCAGCCACATCTTCCTCTGTGTATTTTTATTATAAGAAGGTATTCAAGGATGATTAAGGGAGTAGAAAGAAATGATTTGTCAGAAAAGATTTAAGAGGCTAAATATGTATGATATAGCTAAACAATGACTAACACTGGCCCCCTCAGCTCTTTGTGAGCTCTGTTGGGCCAAGGCCTTGTTTAGGCTGGCTTATGTGCCAAGGATCAGAAGATGGCTCACCCTCAGGTGCCCTTCATCCATCAGTTACCTCTTCCCCACTTACTTATGGAAAGAGCACAGAGCCAGACCTGCGTTCAAATCCTATGCTGTGTGGTCTTCAGCAAAATCCTTAACCTAAGAGTTAATCCTAAATCTCAGTGTCATTTTCTGTAAAACGAGGACCTAAACTAACACAGTGGTGCCAGGACTGGTCTAAGGATAGGGGCAATAAATAGGGTCCTGAGGCTGACTCCTTCAATAACCAGGGGGCCAAGAGGACACCATCGTAAGTGATGTGTGTGGCACAGATGGTCACACAGTAGCGGTCCTATCCCTGAAGGTTTCACAGGAGATAAAAATGTCTCCATGGAGGGTGATGCCACGGCAGGTGCAGTGAGTCAAGAATTTGAAAAACCACGTGGGAAACGGTGTCTACAAAGAGAGTGGAGCCTCTGGTTACCGATAAGATGTATTGACTCCCTGCAGAGGGCTAATGAGAAACAGGGCCATCAGTAAGCAGCTAAGAGCTAAATGTACAAGCCAGAAGGCTTCTTTGGAAGCTGACAAAGATGCAGCTAAGAGTAGAATGTGCAAAGAACAAATCTCATACTTAAAGTTGAAGAGCTCCAGAGATATTTGAGTGCTCAGCAAGGCAGGGCTGCTATGCTAAAATCAGGGGCCTCGTTGGAAAATACTAGGACCCTGAATCAGCATGGGATCAATAGGACAGATGCCCCTGAAGATTTTGATTTTACAAGCACCACTTCCTTAAACTTTCAGAGTTTGCAGAGTTGGCTCCCTCCTTGTTAGTCAGAGGTAACATTTCCCCTGTGCTGGAAGATGCTGCAGGGGTCCCTTCCCCAGAGGCCACACCCCCTCAAGAGCTGCTCCCAACTCCTCTTCTGGATGATAGGCTAATAACTAGGGTTAAATCCTAGTATAAGTTGGCTGGGGAGGTGCTGAGCTTGATAAAGTACGAACGAGACAAAGCAGATGGGCAGCCAACAAGGATGCTGCTCAGCATCTACAAAGAAAGGTCAAGAATGGAGGAGCAGGAGGCTGAGGGCAGTCGCCCTAATAAAAAGTCATGGTCTCTGACTTAGTTCCCAGACCTGAGCCTATTTTCGTATCTGGAACCCACTGAGTCATGAGATGTGACATCATAGCAAGTTTATACTATGATCATTCCCCTCATCTTTCCCCAAAGGGAACTGTTTACCCCAGTGACTAGACATTGCAATGCGGGGGATATTCAAATATTTTGAGGACTATTGGACACAGGATCTCAGCAGACATTGATACCTAGAGACCCAAAGCATCATCATGCCCCCCACCCTGTTAGAACAGGGGACTATGGGAACCAAGTTATAATGCAGTCCTGACTAAAGTCTGGCTCACAGTGAACCCATTGAGTCTGTGATACACCAAGGGGTCATTTCCCCAGTGTCCAAGTATGTAATTGGAAATGATATGCTTGCAGGTGGAGTAACCACCTCATGGGTCCTTAGCCTGCTGAGTAGAGTTGCTACAGTGGAGAAAGCCCAAATGGGAACCTCTTAAACCTCCCCTAACATCCTCCAATGCTGGGCCAAGATAGGAAATCAAAACCAATATCATATCCTGGGGAGGGAGTGTGGCAGAGATTACTGCCAACTTTAAAGACCAAAGGACACAGAAGTGGTAGCCCCCATCATATCTTCATTTAATTTACCAGTCTGACCCCTGAATGGATCCTGAAGAATGACTGTAGACAACTGCAAGGACAACCAACTAGCAGCACTGACTGCAACCGCTGTGACAGACCTGGTATCAGTTTTAGAACAGATTAACGTGGCTGCAAGTACATGGCATGTGGCCATTAATCTGGTGAATGCATTCTTTTCAATCCCAATGAGAAAAGAGAACCAGAAACAGTCTGCATTCATGTGAAATGAACAGCAATATTTATTTACAATTTGCCTTAAAGCTATTTTAACTCCCCTGCATTTGTCATAATATAACCCAAAGAGATCTAGACTACCAGGCCATCCCAAAGAATATCACATCTTCCATGGACGACCACACCGATTAGGCAGGAAGAACAACAGGTGATTAGTTCACTGGAGGTCTTGTTAAAATGCATATGCTCCAGAAGATGGAAGATGAATCCTATGAAGATTCGAGGACCTACCACTTCTGGGAAGTTTTTAGGGATCCCAAAGTAAAAGACAATTTTTTTTATTTTTTATTTTATTTTTTTACTAAGCACCCCCAGCGCAAAGGAGGAGGCTGGCCGCCTGATAGGCCTCTCTGGATTCTAGAGGCAACACATTCCACTGTTTCAGTCTATATACTGGGGGACACAAAAAGGCTGCCTGCTCTGAGTGAGACACAGCAGAAAAGGGCTCCGTAGCAGGTCCAGGCTACAGTGTAAGCAGCCCTGCCTCTTGTGCCATGTGACCCAGAAGACCCTATAGCGTTGGTGGTGGGAAACCTTGCTATTATGACAGATGAGAAATTAGTTCACTATGTAACCCAACACTTCTTCTATTTTCAGTTTTTCTGTTTATTTCCATTACAGATTTAAATTATACTTTTATGCATAGTTCTGTCACCTGCAGGCTATATTTCTTGACTTCCCACTTTGAAAATAAGGATATTAGCATCCCTTTTCCATTTTTCCATAGCCCAACTTCCATCCTCTTGTAACTTTTACGTTGTCAAGGTTGATAACATTTATATTCTGTTCTTCAATCGTAATTAAGTTTCCATTTTTCATCTGTAGATTGACCCTAAAAGTTCAAAATCAATAAACTATGTTAACGTCATTATGACTCTGTCATACTCATCCACTGCAATGCCAAGTGCCTCACAATGATTATATTTCCTTACTTTCTTAGTGTTTGATTCTTCCTGGAGTTTCTGTTGGCTTTTGTGAGGTACTTCCCCCTCTTTCTTATTTGCCTTTGTTACAGCTGCATTTAACAAAACCCCTTCTCTTGATACCACCCAATTGTTTTTCTGGAAGATATTTCTTCTAGACCCTTCTGCCCTCCTGCTCTGCTTTTTAATCTGCTGCACAGCTGTTGTACTGGAACTACTGGAACTGCACTGATCTAGCTTGGATCCGTTTTTTTCTGGATACCATATATTTCTCCTCTGGCTTCCTCCCCTCCCTCCCTCACTCCCTTTTCCTCCCTTCCTCTCTCCCACTTTTCTCTCTTTCTGTCTATCCTCAGATAAGATGGTTGGACAGGGTATAGAATAAGTTTAAGTAAGTTTTCTCCTAAAATGAAGACACTGTTCTCTACATTCAGTTATTTCTGTTGAGAGATCTGATGTTGATCCTAGTCTCATTCTCTGTTTTTTTGTGTTCAGTTTTTGTTTCTTGGAAGTTTTTAGATCTTCTGTTTCACCCTGATGTTCTAAAATTTTACAACTAGGTGTCTGGGTGAGCATTTTTTTATTCACCATGCTGGGTACTCAGTGGGACCTTTAAATATGAGGACTCATGTCCTTCAGTTCTGTGAAATCCTCTTATTTATTTTATAATTTTATTTCCTTCATTTCCTCTGTTTCTTATTTTGATATTTCTATTAATCAGATATAAGAACAATTGGGGTAATATTTTCTGTCTCTTTTATCTTTATACATTTTTGTCTTTTAAATTTTATTTTCTAGGAAATTTCCTTTATATTTTACTTTCCAACTGAGAAGAGAAATTTACTATTGTTTTATTTTTCAGGTAGCCATAGTTTTAAGTGCTTTTAAATAGCATCCTGTTCTTGTTTTGCTTAAGCTATTACAAATTATTGTATTCTCAGAGAGATTTGAGAAATCATTCATAAAACAAGACTTGTAGGTCCTTTTTACAGTTCTGTTTTGATTCTCTGAATTTTCTCCTACTTCCAGTCTTTTCATATGAGTTTCTCTTCATGTCTTTCCTTCATGTTATAAGATCTTTGGTTCCTCATTCATATTTAAATATAAAGCAACAGGCAGATACAGTTTGAGCTTTGTGTACACAAGTGAAGCAGATCAAAAGGGAGTATTTACTCCAGGGGTGATGGGACAGTTGACGGTCCATTTGCTTTGAAACACCTAAAGGCCAGAGGTGCCAGCTTCCACAATAGTTCCCTTGGCTTTCTCCAAAGAGTTTCTGTTTCTTTAGAGTAGACCCCCTCCTTTCTCCCATTTGGAGTTACATACCTGACTACCTGGCACTTTTGCAGGCAGTTGGTGGGGGTGTGTTGAAAGTTGACTGTTAAATCTATCGAGTCTTGCCTTTTCTCCCTATATGTAGACCACTTCCTTCTTGGCTGCAGCCGTCTCTGCGTGTACATTGTCAGCCCTGTCTCCCCCACACTGCTCAATCAATCACTGCTCTTTCTTCTGCTTTTAGTCTTCCACCAATATGTTGAAGCCTCTTGTGCCCTTTTCCATCCTGGTTAAAGAGAGTTGATAACTTTTTTATTATTCCTTTAGTATTATTGGATATATTTTGGGGAGTGAAACCATAAAGGTGTATGCTTAATCAACCACCTTGAACCCGAGATTTCTATCTTAATATTATTATTTTCTAAAGCCTCAGTTATGATTTTACTACTACCTATAACACACATCAATATAAATTAATCTCTCTCATATTCACCTATTCTTTTATTTAACCATTTTTTTAATTGAAGTCTAGTTAATTTACAATGTTGTGTTAGTTTTAGCTGTATAGCAAAGTGATTCAGTTATACATATATATGTGTATATATATATATATATATATATATATATATATATTCTTTTTCAGGTTCTTTTCCATTATAGGTTATTACAAGATACTGAATACAGTTCCCTGTGCTACGCAGTAGGTCCTTGTTGTTGATCTATTTTATATATAGTAGTGTGTATCTGTTAGTCCCAACCTCCTAATTTATCTCTCTCCCACCCGCTGCTATCTCCTGGGTAACCATAAGTTTGTTTACTATCTCTGTGAGTCTATTTCTGTTTTGTAAATAAGTTCATTTATATCATTTTTTTAGATTCTATATATAAGTGATATCATGTGATACTTGTCTTTCTCTGACTTACTTCACCTAGGATGATAATCTCTAGGTCCATCTATGTTGCTACAAATGGCATTACTTTATTCTTGTTTATAACTGAGTAATATTCCATTGTGTGTATATTATATGTATATATATACACCACATCGTCTTCATCCATTCATCTGTTGATGGACACTTAGGTTGCTTCCATGTCCTAGCTATTGTAAATAGTGCTGCTATGAACATTGGGGTGCATGTATCTTTTCAAATTAGAGATTTCTCCAGATATATGCCCAGGAGTGGGATTCCAGGATCATATGGTAGCTCTATTTTTAGTTTTTTAAGGAACTTCCACAGTTCCATATGGAACTGTTTTCCATAGTGGCATTCCCACCAGCATTGTAGGAGGGTTCCTTTTTCTCCACACCTCTCCAGCGTTTATTATTTGTAGACTTTAAAATGATGGCCATTCTGACTAGTGTGAGGTGATACCTCATAGTATTGATAGTTTTCATTTGCATCAGTGTTGAGCATCTTTTCATGTGCCTGTTGGCCATCTCACCTGTTCTTTCAATTCCCACTCTCACTATCCAGTTCTGACTCTCACTACATCTCACCTAGGTTATTACAATTAACTGACTAGTCCTCTGGCTTGAATCTCTACCTTCTTCCATAAACCATAGCTCAAATCATGTCAGTTTCCTGCTCAAAAACCTGTAATACTCCCTACTGACTGTAAAAGAAAACCTAACTTTGCCTAGCATTGAAAGTTCTCAATAATCTGTCCTCTGAGCAATTTTATCTCTGTCATTTATCAGATTACTTCTACCTCCTAGAATGTCCCTACTTCCCATCTCTACAGCTTGAAGTCTTCTTCCCCTCCCCCCTTTATTCACACCACAGCTAATGTGCTACCTCCTTCTGGAAGATGTCATTGATTTGTTTACTCTCTCTCCAAGCCTCTCCCTCAGTCCTCCAACTCTGAGGTCTCCCAGCCCGCTGGCTGAGCCACTCTCAGAGCATCTGTCACCAAAGGCCTGTATGAGCTTCCGAGGGCAGAGACCTGTGTCATTCATGTCTCTACAACCAAGCAGAATGGCTGGCACATAATAAGAATTCAGGGATTATTTGTTCAAGCAAAATGACTGAATTTGCTTTTCTCTTTTTTTAAGAAGTAGCCACCTTCCACGATTGCCATGCAGACCTCTGCCCACTGAATTTAGAGCTTGGCAGATGATAGTATTTGCATATTATTTGGTGAATGATTGGATGTTATTACTACCTTGTTTTTCCTTAGGGAAACTTTAAAGCCCTGCAATTTATCACCTTAGTATCAACCAGGTAAATCTAATTTATGCTAAAATAATAATGGAAAAGGGCTAAAATTCAGACTCTCGGGACGTGGTGAGCATTTGAACAGAGGTTGTTTAGAAACCCAGCCTTTATTATCTCAGAAGACCCCAACAGTCAGCCATTAGCCTGGCTGGGCCCCTGCCTACCTGAATAATGGAGCTGGAGAGACCAAGAGTCAGGGGGAGAGAGGGAGAGCCAGAGACAGACAGTACCAGTGGGACAATGTTTAAATAACCAGGCTGCAGCCCTATGAAACAAGGAAGGTGATCACCGTACAAACAGCTAGTAGTGACTAACGTGGAGGTATTTAGGAAGGCAGTGGGTCTAGGGAATTGAGTAAGTCCAAGGGGACAAGACAAAAATGGAAACATGAATAAATACTGGGAATTATTTCAGTCTTTCTATTTCATCTACATGGAGTGTATCAATCATTTTTTTTTTTTTGGTTAATTAGGTCAACCTGGGTAAAAGTTTGTGCTGTTTAGTAGACCAAATTCACTAGGTAATAATTCAAGTGCCGTTTCTTGTCCTACATACCCACAAACTCTCTGAGCTGGGCAGATCCTTTTTAATTGGATGTACTTGGAGGGAAAATAGAAGCAGAATGCACTAGTATGTTTGTATGTTCATATATGCACACCCCCTAGATACTGGATCAGACATGCTTTAAAAGTATCCTTTTTCCTATCATTCATCCTTCTCCTTACAAGCCAGAAGCAGGTTACCCAGGCTTCTTTCCTAAGATGCCCTATGGCATTCCTTCAACAATCCAGGGCTATTTGAAAGTTTGTGGCCACTCACAATTTTAACCCAGGGGGTTTTTCAAGTAAAGAGCCAGAGAATTGGACTGTTGGGGAAAAGTCTCTTGTGTAGAGTGCCAGGATGGGAAGGAGACTTTCTAGTTTCTCTACTTTTCTCCCTTGGGTTTTCTAGGTATGATCCTGTTGTGGGCCCTGGGGACCTGGAGCCAGGAAAGGGGTTAGCAAAGGTTCCCCATCAGTGTTTCTCAGGGATTCCTGACAGAGCCCATCAGAGCTGCCTTTTATCACTGCTGCATGCTTTAGTGAGTCTGTCACGGCTCTCAGACATCGTGTTCCCTGCTGGATTAATTCTGACTGCATTCAGACTCAGGATGTGGGCCACAGGGAGGGAAGGGGCAGGGTGGGGAGAGAGGGAGAGGGAAGTGGGATGGGGAGAGGAGGGAAATAAGGTGGGGAGGGAAAAGAAACTTTGAAAGTACCAAGTAAAAAACCTAGGAAGAAAAAGAAATTAATTTGCAAAATTAAGGAATATAGTTTGGACAAATTAAAGCTAAAAATCTGAAAAGAGAACAAGGGACCAAAAAAAAGGGGGTAGGCCCAAAGTCTCAGAATGTGAGGGACATTCAGTATGGGAGCAGAGAGACTCAAGCTCCAGGCTAGTTCTGTCAGAGGTGGTTTATTCTTTTATTTATTTATTTACTTTTGGCTGCGTTGGGTCTTTGTTGCTGTGCGGGGGCTACTCTTCATTGTGATGCACGGGCTTCTCATTGCAGTGGCTTCTCTTGTTGCGGAGCACAGGCTGTAGGTGCGCAGGCTTCGGTAGTTGTGGCATGTGGGCTCAGTATTTGTGGATTGCCAGCTCTGGAGCGCAGGCTCAGTAGTTGTGGTGCATGGGCTTAGTTGACCACGGCATGTGGGACCTTCCCAGACCATGGCTCGAACCCGTGTCCCCTGAACTGGCAGGCGGATTCTTAACCACTGTGCCACCAGGAAAGCCGGTTTTATTTTTTTAGAAGATTATAAAGCAGACCGATCATTCACTGATTCACTCTCTTACTTGGAGCACATTAAGTAAGGGCCGATGACGTGTGGGCCCCATGCCAGCACACACTTGGAGAAGTTCTCATATACTCAGTTCTGCCATAGCTTACTTGAAGAACTACAGAAGGAAATTCAGTTCACCACAGCCTCAGTTTTACCCTCTGTAAAACGTATACCCAAATCAAACCTACTAGAAGAGCACTTTGGCATTCCCTCAGTGAAAGCAGTTTTCAAAAGAAAAGGACTGCTGGCTTGACACGTGATGAACTCCAGGTGTAAAAGTGCCTGTGCATCTTCCTGCTAGAAAGCCCCTCCTCATCTGGGCTGGCTGACACTCCAGTCTCTTCCAGTGCTATGGTTATGGTCTCTCAACTGAGAGACGAGGACAGACATATGAGATGTCTGTCACTCTGAGTGAGCATCTTGAGGGCAGACACTGAGCCTAATTTATTTCTATTTCCTCTCTGCACGTGAAACCTGATATTTAGTAAGTGCTTGGTTACTTTTGTTCATTGTTGGAGAGGGATCAGGAAAGGCATCAGAGAATCCATGACTGTGAGCTAGGCCTTGTAGCATTAATGTATAGGCTGCATTTGGCATACAGAAGGTACTCAATAAAGGAAGCTTTCCTTAGTAAGTCTGTGGAGAGGAAAAGAAGAGTAAGGCAGAGGGACTGAGAAATAAAATGCATGCCGAGTTCAAGGAACAGAGTTAGCACAAGTGTGGCTAGATAGGTATCCCCCAACCTTTTGTGTTTGTAAGAATGGCTAGAGGAGCTAGTTTTGATGTGCAGAGTCCTGAGGTCTCTACGCTTGAAAAGCCCTGAGGGCCAGCGAGGATATCTGCATTTTAAGAAAACACTACCAGTTTATTTTCTTACAGGTAGTCTGCCAACCACACTTGGAGAGCACAGGCCTGGGGATGTGGGAAGTGGGGGCGGTGGGAGTGGCTTGAGTGTGTGGAAAGATGAAGCTGGGGTTGGTTGAGAAGAGTCTGGACTCTGTCCAGGAGGGGAGCCCTCCAGGGCTTCTAAGCAGGGGAGTGACAGGGCCTGATCTGTGATGGAAATCAACTGTTCTTACTAAAGCTCAGGGCATTTTCTCTTTGCTTCTGCTCCATTAGATGTCATTGCTTCAAGGGCCCTGAACAAATAACGTTGCATTAAAGCCTCCAAGTTTTGTAGGACCCAGAGTTCCAGTTACCAGTGGAATGTGAAGTTCACAGGCCGTGTTCAGGCTTGCAAGGAGAGGATTAATTAGGTAAAAAGGCAGTTGCACACATAAGTGGGTGCCCACACCCCAGTCTGGCCTGGTGTTTTGGTGCACTCGTTCAGGCATACAATACTCTTTTCAGTTCTAAGCGCCACCTCTTGAAACAAGTTAAAAAGCGAGTTCCAAGTGAGATGCCCAAGTGCTGTGTTTTACACAGACTAATGATCAACAGCCTTCTGTTTTTACGGTCCTGGCAACCACACTGGGCTCGCACTGCTAAGGATACCATAGAAAAGAATCCCGCGTTTCACATCTGACTACATAGCTAAGTGCAGAAAATTATGTTTTAGGTTAAAAACAAAAGTGATGGGTTTACTGAAATTATTGGTTTCTAAAAATTTGTGCCTATGGGTTTTTTTTTTAACATTTAAAAAATGCCATATGTTTCACTGTGTTGGGACAGTGAAATTAAAATTAACATTAGTAAAGTACTTTACCCTTTGAAAAGTACTTTCACATGTTATATCTCTATTGATTCTTAAAATAGTCTTGTGAGATAGGTATTATCATTATCCCCATTTCACAGATGAGAAAACGAAGTGTAAGTCTTACTGATTTGTTTAAATCCATACAGCTGGAAATTGTGGCTCCAGAACCCATCTCAGGTCTTCTGATTCCAAGATCCATGATTTCACAGTTGCTGCAGGAACCCTGGCAATCAGTGGGAATGCAGATATGTCCGTTATCCCCCTCACACCTCAACACTCTCCTGTAGCTCAGCTTCACAGCTAGTTGCCTCAACATTTTGTTCATTTCAAATATCTTTGACAGAGAGGTGAGTGAGGTCATGAAAACTATGTCTATGTTGATGGTCAACTAGATTGGAAACAAGATTGCTTTTGAGAATGAAACTATAAAGTTAGCTCTGGTAGACAAGCGATATCCCAAATCACCTTATAGGTATTAATAGAATGGCTCCCAAACCTGTAAGATGTTGTGACACATCTAAGAAATTATATGGCAAGCAGAAAGGGGAGTTGGTCATCATCCCAGAGACAAATGTGGCAAGACCCACTTGAGCTCAGCTTAGAGGAAGATGTGGCCCAGTGACTTGACCCATACAGGCCCAGTGGCATGGACCCCTTTGCTGTGATAATAGATGCTTCTTAAAATTTGGACCAAAACCCCTAACCCCCTTGTGTTGTTTCCATGCTCACTGAAGTAATTCTGAGATTTGACTTCCCTACTTAAATGTCTGTGGGATCTGAGAGATACAAGCCCCAGGCTCTCCAGGTGAGCCCCAACCTGGGTCCTGGCCAAGCACTCACTTGCCCTTTTGAAGCATCCAGAGCAAGTCCTGGAGGTGCCGTCCATAGCTCCAGAATAGGCCTTAACATTTGTGAAGGCCAGCACTAGTCCATGGCTGCTTGAATGGGCCTCCAGTTTTTAAATCAGCGACTTAAAGTGAGAAACTGATTTTTCCATTATGCTTCAAAAAAAAAATTTCCCACCTCCCATCTCTGTTGAGCCATTCTGAACTTGCTGCCATTCCTACAGTGCATTTTGTTCACTCTTAGAGAACTTTAGACATGGCTTTCTCCCTTTTCTCTCTTGTCTCCATCTTGCTTTTTACCTGCATGATCCCCACTCATTTTTTCAACTTTGTATTTAAGTAACTTTACAGAAAAGTTGCAAAGACAGTACAGTGAGTTCCCTTAGATCCTTCACCCAATTTCTCTATTATTACCATCCTAACAACCAACTTCAATAATCAAAACTAAGCAACTAGCATCATTACAATACTATTAACTAAACTATGGACTGTATAGATTTCATCAGTGTTTCCACTAATGTCCTTTTTCTGCTCCAGGAGTCAATCCAGGATCCCACATTGCATTCAGTTGTCATGGATCCTTGGTCTTCTTAATCTGCAACAGTTCCTTAGTCTTTTCTTGACCTTAACACTTCTGAGGAGTATTGGTCAATTATTTTATAGACTGTCCCTCAATTTTTATTTTTCTGATGTTTTCCATTTGGGGACAAGAATACCACAGAAGTGATATGTCCTTCTCAGTGTATCATACTGGGGATGCATAACATCAAAATATCTTACCACTAGTGATGTTAACATTAATCACTTGGTGGTATCTCCTGGGTTTCTTCACAGTAAAGGCAGGTTTTTTTCATCTTTGTGACTAATAAATATATTGGGGGTGATACTTCGAGACTGTGCAAACACCTTGTTTCTCTTCAAACTTTTGCCCACTAATTTTAGCATCCATCACTCGCTCTTGGCCTGAAAAATTATTGCTGTGGTGTTCTAATAAAGATTTTCTATTTCCCTAACTGCTTCTACATTTATTATTTGGAGTTCTTCTGTAAGGAAGAGCTGCCCCTCCTGCCTCATTCATTCAATTATTGATTTATATCAGTATGGATTCATGGATATTTATTTTGTTCTATGAGTTATAATCCAATACAATGACTGTTTGTTTTGTTGCTGAAAGTTTTCCAGCTTTGGCTGCAGGTTGGCCACTTTGCCATTTCAACACTACCCAGCCTTTTTTGGGTACTTCCTTGCTTCTCTAGCAGCATGAGATGCTCCTGTCTCAACCTGTATTTATCCCACCCCAGCCCTGGAATCAAACACTTTTCTAAGAATCCCTAATTCTTTAGATTGGAGAATGGGATGTAAAAACCAAAACTTAGGTGGTGGGTTTGCTCACTGCTACTGGGATGTCACTGCTTCTAGTCCCTCTCAGCAGACAGAGCTAGGAAATCTATGGATGAATACTAGGAACATACTAGGTATGTATTCACATCTATATTTATTTCTGTATCTCTCTCTCTCTCTCTCTCTCTCTCTCTATATATATATATATATATATATATAGAGAGAGAGAGAGAGAGAGAGAGAGAGAGAGAGAGAGAGAGATATGTATGTGTGTGTATATACGTATATTATAGTAAATATATATATATATTTTAAACCATGAGTTCATACTGATACCTCTGACTCTTATCCAAAACCATAGATTTCATTCTAGCCTTCCCTCTTTCCTTATTTGTAACTTATTACTCTGACAGTGAAAAGCCTGACTTTCATTATCTACAGTGTATTAAAGTATTTGTTCAACCCTAGTATATACACAAAGTAGTTTCAGAATTGCTAATCTGTATCCCCATGAAAAATAAGTTTACTAACTGGAATGCAGTATTTGTGTATAGTTCTTTTTGCCATTAGTTTTACAGTATCCAGCCAAAATACTGATTTCCAAAGTAACTTAGTTTTTTTCTTTCCCACTCCATTATGGTTCTGTTATTCATTTGCAATATGGTTAGGTTCAGTTGTTATAGTTTTTTTTTTTTAAATAAATAAATAAATTTATGAATGGGCGGAAGGTGTTTGAAGCGACAGCCAGGTGGTGTGCTGGCAAACCAGCTCTATGAAAACATCACTTTTTCTCAGTGTTCTGATTTGTTTATATTATCTGTTTCTTTGGTAAATACTCCCTTCATGCCCAACTTCAAGATGCCAGTTTGAATGCACTGGATACACAGGTGGGAACAGAATCAACTTTCACAAGTATGAGCCAACTGTGGCACCTCACAGATGACCGTGAGGTCCTTCTATTCTGTAGGTCATAGTAATTTCCACCTCAATCTTATGCCACGGTTTCAGTGGAATTGTGATGCCCAAATCCTAGTACATTCACGTTAGAGGTAAAGAGAAAACAGAGGCATAATCAGTTGTGGGAGACACGCTGAGCCTGACATGAAGGTTTAACTTAGGAGATACGAGTCCAAGCAGGTCGGACACGCCCAAGTCTCTCATATGTATGCATCTCTCCCCTGCTGACCCCTTCACCTTTGCCCCTTAATGATAATTTGGGTAAGTATAGGATGCCTCACTGACAGTTAATTCCTTGACTGTATTTTCCCCATAACTTTTGGCATTTTCTCCCTTCAATTTCCTTCCCTTTGCTGCGAAATAGGAAGACACATTTCATGTATAGACACATGCACCCTAGCAACTGCAAGTTCTTGCTACATCTCTGTAAAAGACCAACAGTTGGACTTTCCTACTGTCGCAGACATTGTCCTCACTGATTTCATTCTGAAATTCACAATATCCATGGGCCCTGTTCTTTCTATTCCTCATCTACCTTAACTTTCTAATTCCAGTCTCTCTGTACTGCATCGTAAACAAACTCATCAATATTGTATTCCAAGTGCATAATTGGCTCTTCAGCTGTATCTTCTCCTTGATGGAAAGAATATCTTGAGTGTATTAATGAAAGTATTATTTTTTACCTGTAAGGTGTTTGCCTAATTCATTGCTAAAATCCTATATACTTCTGCAGTATAATCCCTTTTGCTGTTTCCA
The DNA here is from genome assembly GCF_963924675.1 of Phocoena phocoena. NCBI lineage: Eukaryota > Metazoa > Chordata > Mammalia > Artiodactyla > Phocoenidae > Phocoena > Phocoena phocoena. The sequence continues at coordinate 86,719,822 of NC_089222.1, read as the reverse complement.
GAATTTATTTTCCTTCTTTATTTTTTTTTAACATCTTTATTGGGGTATAATTGCTTTACAATGGTGTGTTAGTTTCTGCTTTATAACAAAGTGAATCAGTTATACATATACATATGTTCCCATATGTCTTCCCTCTTGCGTTTCCCTCCCTCCCACTCTCCCTATCCCACCCCTCCAGGCTGTCACAAAGCACCGAGCTAACATCCCTGTGCCATGCGGCTGCTTCCCACTAGCTATCTACCTTACTACGTTTGTTAGTGTGTATATGTCCATGACTCTCTCTCGCCCTGTCAAAGCTCACCCTTCCCCCTCCCCATATCCTCAAGTCCGTTCTCCAGTAGGTCTGCGTCTTTATTCCTGTCTTACCCCTAGGTTCTTCATGACATTTTTTTTTCTTAAATTCCATATATATGTGTTAGCATACGGTATTTGTCTTTTTCTATCTGACTTACTTCACTCTGTATGACAGACTCTAGGTCTATCCATCTCATTACAAATAGCTCAATTTCATTTCTTTTTAAGGCTGAGTAATATTCCATTGTATATATATGTGCCACATCTTCTTTATCCATTCATCCGATGATGGGCACTTAGGTTGTTTCCATCTCCGGGCTATTGTAAATAGAGCTGCAATGAACATTTTAGTACATGCCTCTTTTTGAATTTTGGTTTTCTCAGGGTATATGCCCAGTAGTGGGATTGCTGGGTCATATGGTAATTCTATTTGTAGTTTTTTAAGGAACCTCCATACTATTCTCCATAGTGGCTGAACCAATTCACATTCCCACCAGCAGTGCAAGAGGGTTCCCTTTTCTCCACACCCTCTCCAGCATTTATTGTTTCTAGATTTTTGATGATGGCCATTCTGACTGGTGTGAGATGATATCTCATTGTAGTTTTGATTTGCATTTCTCTAATGATTAATGATGTTGAGCATTCTTTCATGTGTTTGTTGGCATTCTGTATATCTTCTTTGGAGAAATGTCTATTTAGGTCTTCTGCCCATTTTTGGATGGGGTTGTTTGTTTTTTTATTATTGAGCTGCATGAGCTGCTTGTAAATTTTGGAGATTAATCCTTTGTCAGTTGCTTCATTTGCAAATATTTTCTCCCATTCTGAGGGTTGTCTTTTGGTCTTGTTTATGGTTTCCTTTGCTGTGCAAAAGCTTTGAAGTTTCATTAGGTCCCATTTGTTTATTTTTGTTTTTATTTCCATTACTCTAGGAGGGGGGTCAAAAAGGATCTTGCTGTGATTTATGTCATAGAGTGACCTGCCTATGTTTTCCTCTAAGAGTTTGATAGTTTCTGGCCTTACATTTAGGTCTTTAATCCATTTTGAGCGTATTTTTGTGTATGGTGTTAGGGAGTGATCTAATCTCATACTTTTACATGTACCTGTCCAGTTTTCCCAGCACCATTTATTGAAGAGGCTGTCCTTTCTCCACTGTACTTTCCTGCCACCTTTATCAAAGAAAAGGTGTCCATATGTGCGTGGGTTTATCTCTGGGCTTTCTATCCTGTTCCATTGATCTATCTTTCTGTTTTTGTGCCAGTATCATACTGTCTTGATTACTGTAGCTTTGTAGTATAGTCTGAAGTCAGGGAGCCTGATTCCTCCAGCTCCTTTTTTCGTTCTCAAGATTGCTTTGGCTATTCGGAGTCTTTTGTGTTTCCATACAAATTGCGAAATTTTTTGTTCTAGTTCTGTGAAAAATGCCAGTGGTAGTTTAATTGGGATTGCATTGAATCTGTAGATTGCTTTGGGTAGTAGAGTCATTTTCACAATGTTGATTCTTCCCATCCAAGAACATGGTATATCTCTCCATCTATTTGTATCATCTTTAATTTCTTTCATCAGTGTCTTACAATTTTCTGCATACAGGTCTTTTGTCTCCTTAGGTAGGTTTATTCCTAGATATTTTATTCCTTTTGTTGCAATGGTAAATGGGAGTGTTTTCTTGATTTCACTTTCAGATTTTTCATCATTAGTATATAGGAATGCCAGAGATTTCTGTGCATTAATTTTGTATCCTGCTACTTTACCAAATTCATTGATTAGCTCTAGTAGTTTTCTGGTAGCATCTTTAGGATTCTCTATGTATAGTATCATGTCATCTGCAAACAGTGACAGCTTTACTTCTTCTTTTCCGATTTGGATTCCTTTTATTTCCTTTTCTTCTCTGATTGCTGTGGCTAAAACTTCCAAAACTATGTTGAATAAAACTGGTGAGAGTGGGCAACCTTGTCTTGTTCCTGATCTTAGTGGAAATGCTTTCAGTTTTTCACCATTGAGGATGATGTTTGCTGTGGGCTTGTCATATATGGCCTTTATTATGTTGAGGAAAGTTCCCTCTATGCCTACTTTCTGCAGGGTTTTTATCATAATTGGGTGTTGAATTTTGTCAAAAGCTTTCTCTTCATCTATTGAGATGATCATATGCTTTTTCTCCTTCAATTTGTTAATATGGTTTATCACATTGATAGATTTGCATATATTGAAGAATCCTTGCATTCCTGGAATAAACCCCACTTGATCATGGTGTATGATCCTTTTAGTGTGCTGTTGGATTCTGTTTGCTAGTATTTTGTTGAGGATTTTTGTATCAATGTTCATCAGTGATATTGGCCTGTAGTTTTCTTTCTTTGTGACATCCTTGTCTGGTTTTGGTATCAAGGTGATGGTGGCCTCGTAGAAGGAATTTGGGAGTGTTCCTCCCTCTGCTATATTTTGGAAGAGTTTGAGAAGAATAGGTGTTAGCTCTTCTCTAAATGTTTGATAGAATTCACCTGTGAAGCCATCTGGTCCTGGGCTTTTGTTTGTTGGAAGATTTTTAATCACAGTTTCAATTTCAGTGCTTGTGATTGGTCTGTTCATATTTTCTATTTCTTCCTGATTCAGTCTTGGCAGGTTGTGCATTTCTAAGAATTTGTCCATTTCTTCCAGGTTGTCCATTTTATTGGCATAGAGTTGCTTGTAGTAATCTCTCATGATTTTTTTTATTTCTGCAGTGTCAGTTGTTACTTCTCCTTTTTCATTTCTAATTCTATTGATTTGAGTCTTCTCCCTTTTTTTCTTGATGAGTCTGGCTAGTGGTTTATCTATTTTGTTTATCTTCTCAAAGAACCAGCTTTTAGTTTTATTGATCTTTGCTATAGTTTCCTTCATTTCTTTTTCATTTATTTCTGATCTGATTTTTATGATTTCTTTCCTTCTGCTAGCTTTGGGGTTTTTTTGTTCTTCTTTCTCTAATTGCTTGAGGTGCAAGGTTAGGTTGTTTATTCGAGATGTTTCCTGCTTCTTAAGGTGGGCTTGTATTGCTATAAACTTCCCCCTTAGAACTGCTTTTGCTGCATCCCATAGGTTTTGGGTCGTTGTGTCTCCATTGTCATTTGTTTCTAGGTATTTTTTGATTTCCTCTTTGATTTCTTCAGTGATCACTTCATTATTAAGTAGTGTATTGTTTAGCCTCCATGTGTTTGTATTTTTTACAGATCTTTTCCTGTAATTGATATCTAGTCTCATGGCGTTGTGGTCGGAAAAGATACTTGATACAATTTCAGTTTTCTTAAATTTACCAAGGCTTGATTTGTGACCCAAGATATGATCTATCCTGGAGAATGTTCCATGAGCACTTGAGAAAAATGTGTATTCTGTTGTTTTTGGATGGAGTGTCCTATAAATATCAATTAAGTCCATCTTGTTTAATGTATCATTTAAAGCTTGTGTTTCCTTATTTATTTTCATTTTGGATGATCTGTCCATGGGTGAAAGTGGGGTGTTAAAGTCTCCTACTATGAATGTGTTACTGTCGATCTCCCCTTTTATGGCTGTTAGTATTTGCCTTATGCATTGAGGTGCTCCTATGTTGGGTGCATAAATATTTACAATTGTTATATCTTCTTCTTGGATCGATCCCTTGATCATTATGTAGTGTCCTTCTTTGTCTCTTTTAATAGTCCTTACTTTAAAGTCTATTTTGTCTGATATGAGAATTGCTACTCCAGCTTTCTTTTGGTTTCCATTTGCATGGAATATCTTTTTCCATCCCCTTACTTTCAGTCTGTATGTGTCTCTAGGTCTGAAGTGGGTCTCTTGTAGACAGCATGTATAAGGGTCTTGTTTCTGTATCCATTCCATTTACATTTAAGGTAATTATCGATATGTATGTTCCTATTCCCATTTTCTAAATTGTTTTGGGTTCGTAATTATAGGTCTTTTCCTTCTCTTGTGTTTCTTGTCTAGAGAAGTTCCTTTAGCGTTTGTTGTAAAGCTGGTTTGGTGGTGCTGAACTCTCTCAGCTTTTGCTTGTCTGTAAAGGTTTTAATTTCTCTATCAAATCTGAATGAGATCCTTGCTGGGTAGAGTAGTCTTGGTTGCAGGTTCTTCTCCTTCATCACTTTCAGTATGTCCTGCCACTCCCTTCTGGCTTGTAGGGTTTCTGCTGAGAGATCAGCTGTTAACCTTATGGGGATTCCCTTGTGTGTTATTTGTTGTTTTTCCCTTGCTGCTTTTAATATGCTTTCTTTGTATTTAATTTTTCAGTTGTTATAGTTTGTATTCCATTTGGGGCTCTTCCTTCATCCTGGTTCATTTTTTTAAAATTTATATATAGTAAAATTTTCTTTGTGAAGTATAGTTCTATGGGTTTTGACAACTGCATGTTATGCATTTTTAAGTTGTTTTCTATGTTCATAAAACTGACATTTTTTTTCTAGCTGTATATATCTAGGCATTTCCATTTATTTTTCATACTGTTTTAGAACTTTATGGATTGGTCATTCCTGAGGGAGAGAAGTTTCAGCGTCTCTGTGTTTCACATCAGAAGGGCCCAAGTTGCGGTGCCAACTTGTGTCTGTAATGCAGCCACTGCTTCAAATTTGGTCAAATCATGACTTTGCATCACCTAAGGAACCCAGGTCTGCACAATCAGATTGGCTGTGCTGTCAGTCTATATTGTCTCTTAAGACATCAAACAGCTGATGGGGGGAGGGTTTTTGGGACCAGGGTTGAGAGAGAAAGAAATATTACAGGTTGGCAGCTGCAGTGCTTCCTTTCTCCTTTTTTTCTTTTCCTTCCTTTCTTCAGATAACAACTACCCACTACCTACCATATTCTAGAAGTTGTGCAATGATGTTTAAGGCCCAGGACCCGGCTTCAAGAGTTTCACATCAAGTAAGGAAAATTGAAAATACACCACAGTGTGAATGGCATCCCCTGTGGTTGAGAAACATGATAGCCTGAAACAATTATTAAAATGGGGAGTAGGTGCTATGATAAGGGTAAACACCAAGTGATACGGGTCCTTGGTTAACAGGCACCTCTCACATGCTGGGGAGGTGAGGTGGGCAAGGAGGGCCAGAGGAGTTAACACTTGAGCTTAGCTTTGCAGGACAAATAGAAGTTTGGTGCAAGAGTCAGTAAAGGTACTCCAAGCAAGGGCACCACATACACAAAGACCTAGAGAAGTGAATGATCTGGAATGATCTAAGGAAGCTCTATATGGTGAGGGAGGGAATAGGGTCAGGAGTGGGAAATGGTAGGATCATATTGAGGAGATACTTGCTAGGGACCGTGTGAAAGGTTTTGTGTGCTTTGCTAAGGAGTTTGATTTCATCCTAAAAGTGGTGAGGTCACTGAACAATTTCAGGAGGAGAGACGGATGTGGCATGATCAAATTTGCCATTTCTAAAGGTGCCTCCATCAGGAATGTGGAAAATGGACCAGTGATGGAGCCAGATGGGAAGTAGGGAGATTAATCAAGAGGCTTTTGCAATATGAGAAATGATGCATGTCTGGATTAGGGCACTTGCAGAAGGGACTGAATGCTGGTAATGAATTCTGGGGAGACTTTAGATGTGGCACTGCAAGAGTTAGTGACCACTGAACGAAAATAGTGAAGAAAAAGGAGGCACCAGAGATGATTCCCAAGTTCTTCTGACAGCTAGATAGATCATGGTGTTACTCACTAAGGCAGTTTGATTTCAGACTAACTTTTTTTTTTTGATTTACATCAGACAGATATAAAAAAGAGAGAGAAAGAAGCAGATTTTTTTCTGCTAAATAAGTGGGGTTTTGCTAATATTACTCATATTCATTGAGGAGGAATCAAATAAGAAAGTTTCACTGCTCCATGCCATCATTCTTAGACCCCACTGTAGAATAAAGGAGATGATTCCGTCCCAAGGGAGAGTAGAAAGTTACAGTTTCAGGAAAGTTTGAGTTTGGTGTGTTCAGGCAACTTCATGGGAAAGTGGTCAGTGTGCTTACACAGAGCCTTGTACTCAGAAGGGCCTCTTGCTTGGTTTTAATCTCTGTGGCCGCCATCTTGAAAGTCTGTCTTTGAATCTGTGTTTTGTAAATGAAGTTAGACTGGACGATGAAGCATAGACTGGAGGCTTGGAGTCTCAGCTCACATGTGGTCCTGCCTCCCTCTTCCTGCCTGGGATAAGTTCTCAGCTGTGCATTCCTTTGAACCCTCGTGCCCTAGTTTCCCCCAACCTTCCCCTCCCCATACCTGCTCCTCAGTTGCCTTCTGCCCCAGGTTGGGGCCTGAGCATAAATATGGGGTGGGTTGGGGTACAGCATGTACCCACCCTGCATCTCAGAGAAGGGCAAAGCAGTGGCTGTCCCCACCCTAGGCTGGCAGGTCCACAGAATTTCAGCAGAAACCTGGACATGGGCCTCTAGCCCATCCCCTAGTGTGTCTTGGTGTAGAGATTACAACTCCTTGGGGGTCACCTTTCTGCTGTGGGTATGAAAAAGGGAGATTGACTCCCTGACTCCTGACTGGGACCCTCCCTGCATTTTCACTTTGCACTGAACTCTGCAAATAATAGAGCCTACCCCTGGGTGTGTTGACCAATGGCAGAAAATGGTGGGTGGAATTGTTCCAACTCATCATGCATCCTCCAGAAACTAGGGACTTTCTTGACCTGTCAGAGGAAGAACAAGACATTCAAGGAAGGGTCAAAGAGGGTGCAAAGCAGAGACCAGGTCAGGAATGAACCCATTGCCACAGACTTCTGGAAGAGACTCAAGCCCCTTCTTTTCGGGACCAGAAGGGCGTGGTCCTGACTGACTGATCGTGGCCAGACTTTTAGGGGCTGGGCTGCACCCGCGCAATAACCAACAAATCATTTTTAAAACATACAACTACTCACAAATGAGTACGCAAGTAAAAATGTCAAAATCTGAATATGGGGCTTCCCTGGGGGCGCAGTGGTTGAGAGTCCGCCTGCCGACGCGGGGGACACGGGTTCGTGCCCCGGTCCGGGAAGATCCCACATGCCGCGGAGCGGCTGGGCCCGTGAGCCATGGCCGCTGAGCCTGCGCGTCCGGAGCCTGTGCTCCGCAACGGGAGAGGCCACAACAGTGAGAGGCCCGCGTACCGCAAAAAAAAAAAAAAAAAAAAAATCTGAATAAAGTCAATGATTGATATATCAAAGTCAGTTATTAAGATATTGTTAAGATATCTTTAAGATATTGTACTACAGTTAGGCTAGATATTGTGTTCCAGTTAGGGGGAAATCTCTGTATTATTTCTTACAACCCATGTGAATCTATAATTAACTCAAAATAAAAAGTAAACAAAAATATGCCAATCATGTGCTATCGTTTCAAACGTACCGTTAGCATCTAAACGCAAAACACTAAAGAATAGCCATCCAACCTTATATTTAAGACAAATCAGTCTTTACGTGCTTTAGGCAAGAGCCTGGGTTTCGATAACTATGATTCCGCCTCAGGTGCAGTACCAGTTATTGGTATCCTTTCAACATTCCAGACTGTATAGATCCATTAGGCTTCAACTGCTATGACAGAGATACTTGATTTTATTAATTCTTCGTTTGAGTATTTATATATGGGGCACTCATTTTGGGCCAGGTATCAGGCTAAGCACTGGGGGTACAAAGATGAAGCAGGGATCGCCTTTGTGCTTGTAGATATTCCAGTCAAGAGGAGAAGTCAGATGGACCCACAGTTAACCACTACAATGCTCATGATAGATGCTGTAATAAAGGTAAGAAGAGGGGTCCATGGAGGACAAGTGGAATTGGGGAGGGGAGGTTCAGGCAAGTTTTCCTAGAGGAGGTAATGTTAGAGGAAAATCTTAAAGAGTAAGTAGGAGTTAGGTGAACACAAAAGAGAAGAAAAGGTTTCAGTCAGGGAAGACAGGAATTGGGCAGGCTGGGAAGCATGAGAAAGTGTGGTGCTTTGAGGAAGGGCAAGGGAATGCTGGAGCGCAAGATACAGGTAGGTGGGCCATGGGCGAGCCAGGCTGGAGAGGTGGGCTGGACCAGAGCAGGGAGCACTTGTCCCCTTAACCAAGGGAGCTGGGAGCCACTCATAAACTTTAAGTAAGGCAGTGACATGACTGATCCTGTCTTCACTTCTCCTGGATAAACAAGGACAAGGCTTATGGATTTTTTTTTTTTAAGGAATAAGAGAATCAGCGGGCTCTATGATTCATTTTCTTAGTCCTTCCTTATCCCAGGCAGAGGTTCATAGGTAAGGTGCTTCTCAAATTGCGCCCACCAAGCCTCAAATGATTCCACTTCCTAGTTGATGAATCCAACCAATAGAAGGCAAAGAAGATGAATCTGGGTTCTGAATCTGAGTTGGAGAGGTAGTGGGGAGGCTCCTACAACATCACCAGCCCAGTATCTCTGCCTTCCTCTCAACTCCCCTTTCTTCCTCATGGCCTGTGCCCTGAGGGCTACTCCCCGAAACCCAAAGAAGTGGGGTGGGGGAGGTTAAGGTGGGGCACAGCTGGTTTTCTGTTGCTGTGACCAAAAGTCCTAGTAAATCCCTGGTAACTCATGAAAGAGAAAGCAAATAATATATTGAGAGCAAAACAAGCCAGCACACTACCTGTCTCTCAGCTTGCCATGACAGCTCTGGCATTTGACTCTGCTCTACTCAGTCCCCGGAACATTGATTCCCCTCCGTGGAAGAATCTCATCGCTAAATACCCTTCCAGGATGTGTGGGAAACTCCTTCCCTCTTAAATGGCTGACTGAACAAATTTAACGGAGGCTGTTACCCACTGAGTTCGGTATCAAAGCACTAAGGTCAAGTTCTCCTTGAGTTTTTGCTTTTATCTGGAGTCTCTTGCCTCCTGCCCTCCACTGCCATCAGCTTCACAATATCAGACAGATGGAGCCTGGACAGCTCCAGGATCCACGTTTCTCAGCCTAACACACGAGGAGGGTAGGGGGAGAAAGGATGGAGGGAGTTGACGAATGTAGGGGTTTCCTTCGGGACTAAATGGGGCCTGTGCTTGCATCAGAGAATCTTATATCGTGGAAAAATGGAGTCTCTTAGAACTCAGTGTCAATAGACAGATTCCATTTGTCTGAGACTTAAGGAGTGTGCAAAATCAAGCATGCAGCATGGGTAATGGAAATGGCCTTGGATTACTCTATTTTCCATTTCTCTGTCCTAGCTGTACCTCTGACCCAAACTTTTACTAATACAACTACCACTTATAGAGTACCCACCAAGGTACTCTATAAATATATATGTAAAATAATGGTCAAGGCATTGGAACTGACCAATCAGAATAAGTGCTAACTGTAAACAACTGGTATAGTTGCACCAGATGACCCACTAAGAATCACATACTGAGAGAGATACTTCATATATATTATTTTGAATTTTCACAGATAAAGAAAGTGGGATTCAGAGTATCCAAGCTCATACAGCTTAAGACTGGATCCAAATCCAGATTGATCCCACAATCTTGCTTTTTAATGTCATCCTCCCCCTAGGGTACATTTGTCTGTAGGCAGCCTCAAGGGAATCTGGAGAATGACTCCTTAAAGTCAAAGAACACATGGCCAGTAGGAACACCTGTGCTGGCAGCGCTGGACAACAGAAGTCAGTCCCAGCCAGCTCACCTTGAATGTGGAGTAGATGGCATTGTACCAGGCTCACCTGTAATCCTGCCTCAACCTGCAATTTAGGGTTTAATTACACACTGTCTTGCATTGTTTACTAATTGTTGCAGAGGTCAATCTTATAATTTTATTCATCATTCTTCATTCAGTCATCAAATATTTTGGAGCAACTGGGCACATCCCTTCTCTGGCAGCCCTTGTGATAACCATCATGGAGGGGTAGGCCAACTCAGATAGCTAGTTAATGGCCCACTAAAGAGCAAATGAGGGCTAATTTGCCTTTTTATTTTTTTTCTTTTTGGCCGTGCCATGCACCTTGCGGGATCTTAGTTCCCCAATCGGGGATCGAACCCATGCCTCCTGCAGTGGAAGTGCAGAGTCCTAACCGCTAGACCACCAGGGAATTCCCCAATTTTCCTAATAATAAATTAATGAATTAAGGTTTGCATTTATTTTGAAAATGTTTTCAGATATTGCTTTAATAAATAAAAACTATACATTCAACAGCTAGAATTTGAAACTAGGAAGTTGGACGCACACATATTTTATTTCTAGCACCTCTGATCAAGGTAAAAAGTCTTTATCCAGACATTAGCTTTGGGAATAAGAATGTATACAAAAGCCCGTTTTCTTATTATTGCTAGTACTGTGAATTTTAATATCTAGTCTTTAATCTAGATATCTTTTTTTTTTTTTTTTTTTTGCTGTACGCAAGCATGTGGGATCTTCCCGGACCGGGGCACGAACCTGTGTCCCCTGCATCGGCAGGCGGACTCTCAATCACTGCGCCACCAGGGAAGCCCTAATCTAGATATCTTAACTCATACATCAGAACAGCATTCTCATAAGGTATACAATCCTTGGACTCTTGTATTAATTACAGTTAGTAAGTCACCTTAGCTCTTTGAATGTATTTGGATGTCCTATTACAAAAAAACAGTCATCTGGAAGCCCACAAAAGATTCCTTGACAAAATTCAAGCATCTTCTTAATATGCCTTTCTTACTCCACTAAGAAGCCTGTAACTCATGAAACAGCTGCAGGGAAACCATAGGTTGCACTTGAAAAACCCCAGGTTTCAGAATTAGTACCACCACTTAGTTGCTAGGGATCTTAGGCAAGTTACTTGAGTTTCCATATCTGTAAAATGGAGATAATGAAACCTACGGGAAAGGGTTGCTGTGGGGATTCGAGATCACACGTACACACAGAATCCAGCACAGAGGCTGTGAGCAGTAAGTGCTCAATAAATGTTAGTTTATTTCTCAGGGGGTTGTTGGGAAGGTTAAATAAGTTCATAAATATAACTGAGCTCACATAGTAAGAAATTACTGTTCCACCCTTCCCACTTGAGCATTGTCTCCACTGTAGTGAATATTGGCAGTGGTTTTTCTTTATCTGTGTAGTCATCCAAACTGGACAATTCAATCAAGTCTCCACTTGGAGCCTTGTATCTGATGATCTCATTGTTGTGGGGATCTGGGAGATGAAAATATATATTGGAGCCACGACAGGACGGTTTTGCAACAGCAGCCAAAAGGCCTTAAAACGTTCTGTCCGTTGATCCAAAACTCCTACTCATAGGAATTCACCTTTAGGAAATAATCAGAATTATAAATAAAGATTTATGACAAGATGTTTAGTCAACTGTGATACATGATCATAATAAAAATAGAAATAATCTAAATACATGACAACAGGAGAATGGTTGAATAAATAACAACGTCTCTGAATAGCACACAGCTGTTTAAGTTGAACTTTGGAGAAGATTTAATGACATGGGGAAAATAATCACATTTCAATGTTAAATTTAAAAAGTAGGATCAAAACGTGTGTTTACAGTGAACACAATTTTACAAAATGTGAAAGTACCAGATGAATCCATGAAGAAACTGACCCCTAAGTTACCAAATGCATAAGAAAAAAATACAAAATATTGAATAAAAGTATCCATTTACGCTGCCCTTTTAAACATCTTCCAGTTCTGATCGATTAAAATCATATACTCGGTGAAGGTGAACTATGGATTTGTATGATGAGAAACAGAAACGAGAAGAATAACTAGAGAAAACACTGTTAACATTGTTACCCGTAGGTAGTGGGATTAAGGTAATTTCCTCCTTCTTTGTGCTTTTCCATATTTTCTAAATTTTCTTCAGTGAACATATTTTATAATGAGGAAAACAGATTTATATTAAAACAGTGGGGAGATTATCAAGTCCCTATTTCTCTTTGCCTATGTGTTAGTAATTTTCTCAGCACAATTCTTTCCAGATATCCTTCACCACCAAGGGGCCCCCTGTCCATATGATACAAATGGAGTGTCTATAACACACTAAGGAGGGAGCATCCTCTCTTCATGTCACTCACTGCACTTCCTTCCAGTTCACTCTGCACAGTTTAGTGATATGCAACTTATATGGATCTACAATCCCTGCCTACCCACCCCCAACATAATAAATGTGACATAATAAGTGTGACTTCACATAATAAATGTGACTTCCATACTAAATGCTGCTTTCTTGATAGAGGCCCAGATAGCCCCCAAGGAAGCAAAACACCAGAGGGATTCACCATGAACAAAGTGGAGAGTAGCAGAGAGCACCTGATCACAAGCCCACACTCTGTTTTGAGATGGCTGGGCGGTTAGAGTGGGGTGGGGATGGTAGTGATAGGGAAACTAATAAAAAGGGGAAGGGAGAATTAGGCAAGGAACTTGCTCCAGGCAAAGGTAGAGAGTTCAGAGATACAATGTTCTTACAGGGGTAATAATAATAAACACAATTATGTTAATACAAAGAGCCATCAAAACAATAAACACATGTGAGTTGCCAACAGTGTGCTTGGTGCTGCCGCAGAATTAAGCCCTCTCGGTTAGGCTGTGAGCTGCGTTCTGTCTGAACTCTGTGGGAAAGATGAGCAGCCCCACGAGCAGCCTGGGATGGAGGGAAGTACAGGCCATGGGGTCTTTCTCCTGGCTAAATAATGTTGGTAAGGACTTCAACCTTCTTTGTTTTCTGTTGTGCTCTGACTGGTTGACTCAGGGTTCAGGGGACACCCAAAGGCCAGAATTGAGGGAATCAAGAGTCCTAGGAGAAAGTCTTTGGAAGAAGACAATGGGAAGGGGTAAGAGACATCTTTGAGATGTTGATCAATGAATAGTATATAAAAGAATATAGAAGAATCAATATGAGAGTTTCATGCATAGTTTCCTCATTGGTATCCCACATTATCAGTGAGAGTGGTACTTGGAGTCATCTTTGAAAAACAGACAGCTCAATAATCTGCTGGGGGCTCTGGGGAGAGGGAGTGTTTTCACTGCAGTGGAAGGCTGGCTGGTCCATTCCCTTGGGAAATTGAGAGTTCTGTACCCAGGATGGGCCCCAGGCCTGTACTTGTGAGTTGTGCCCTAGAGGAGGATGGACGGTAAGAAGGTGGAAGCTGATATGGGCATTGAGTGGAGAGAAAAATAGGCCTTGGAGAATGTTAGGGGGAGAATGTTGGAGATTAAGAGAAGGAAAGTGGGGAGGGAGGGAACTGGAGAAGAAAGGAGTGGAAAGAATACAAGTGCATAGTTCAAGGAAGGAGTATATAGTCTTTTTCACCTTGTTGAAAATGGATCATCCCCTTTATCCACTTCCCCCTGGGGACAGACCCAAGAATCCAGGCACGTGGAGCTGAACGTTCCAGATACATCAATAAAGAAACTGGCTCATGCCTGGATTTCCAAAAGCATGAGAAAAAAATAGTACAACATATTGATTAAAGGATGTTTGTGTTGCCCTTTTAAACATCTTTGGATTCAGGTTCAATTAAAATCATATACTTGGTGTAAAGTATGCATTTTTACTGATGAGAAACTGAAGAAAATAAAGTTGAGGCCCAAAAAGGTTAGGTGACTTTCTCAGAGCCACATGGTAGCTTGCTGCCTCCCAGTGCGGCTCTCCTGACATAAAGGAGGCAGCACCTTCCTTCTCCCCACTCCCCGCCTGCCTGTCCGCTTTCAGAACGGTTCCTTCCCACTTTGGCACAAACTCCAGCGAACGCCTGCCTTAACCCTTCTGGGTCTCGGTCTCCTCAGCCTCGGTATAAGGGTGTGGACTGGATGACCCTTCACTATGTTTCATCACTTACAGATTAAGAAGGGGACCCATTTGCCACCAACTCAGTACGTGCTTGACTTCTCAATACGGTAGAAAAGTAGTTTTTAAAACGTGGCCCTGGACACACAGCATCCGCACCACCTGAGAACTTACTAAAAATGCAAATTCTCCGCCCTACCTCAGACCCTACCGAAGCCGAAACTCTGGGCGTGGAGCTCAGCAACCTGTGTTTTAATAAGCCTGCAGGGGGTTCTGATGCAGCTCAAGTTTGAGAACCGCTACTCTGAATGCTTTTCTGCCCAACACTAAAGGGAGGGCTTAACACGCACACGCGCACGAGGACATAACTAACTTTTCTCTGTGGCCGCTACCCCTCCCTCGCCTCCCCACCCCCCATCCTTTTCCTCGCTCTTCCATCCCGGGATGATGAATGGAGGTCAGGGCAGGGCGCTGTCAACGGAGGAGGACGCGGCGAACCCTCCCTTCCCCGACCCACCGGGTGGGTCGGTCGCGGGGAGGTAGCTTTGGGGCTGTGGTTTCCTTATAAATTTCTCGACAGCCGCTGCCCCATTTGGGGGGCGGGTAGGGGCGCGTTTAACAACAGAGTTTACTTTTAATGATTTATCCAATCATTTGTTTGCAGAATGAAGGAGACCATTAAGAAGCGGGGGGTGTCAGAAAAAGACTTGGGGAGAAGAGACTGGGCGAAAGGAGGGAAGGATAGCGTAGCAGAGCAAGGGTCTGAGGTGAAGCTAAAGAGAAATGGGGGTTCCGGGGAGCCCGTGGGTGTGGGAGAAAGGCGGAGGACTTTGCTTTTGGTACCGGAAAGAAAGTGAAGTTTGGGGAGAGCACGGGACTAAGGCGCAACAGAAAGAGAAATGGGTATTAGGAGAAAAACTGAGTTTGGGGGTACTGTTTTGGTTTTTTTTTTCCCAGCTTCCTTTCCAAGACTTTCTTTGCTCCACTTTGCTCCTCCCCCTCTTCCCCGCCTCCTCTTCCCCCCTCCCCCTCCTCCTCCTCGAGCGGTAATGGGAGGCTCCTAGGCAGAAGCAAAAGAAGGAATTGTTTGCGAGTTCAGTCATCCAAAAAAGCTTCTTCCATATGGAGGGACCGGGTGCGCAGGGCGCGGCGTCCCCTGCCTTGTCCTCCCGCTGCTGCCGCCGCGGCCCCCGCTTCCTGCCGCAGGGACCCTGAGCCCCGGCCCGCCGGTGTCAGCCGCCGCGAGCGCACACACGCTCACACTCACGCCCGCCGCAGCCGCACGCACCCGCACGCGCCCTCCCTCCCCGGCCCGCAGCTTCTCGGTCCGGGGCTCCTTTGTTGCTCCCGCGGCCGCCGCTCTCCCGTTTTGTGTGTCCCTGGGTGTCACTGTGCGGGTTGTGTGTCCGTGCGGCACCGGGCTGTGTGGCTCTCTCTGCGCCCACCGCGCCCCCGGGGCCCGGCTCACCCTTCCCAGGAGCCGGCTGCACCAGAGGTGAGTCACGTCGCTGAAGTTTGTTTTCTTTTCATAAAAAGTTGTGTTTATTTGTTGGTTTGGGGAGGGGAGGGGGCGGGAGGCGGCCGCAGGCCGGGCGATACCGAGGAAGCGCCGGCGGGTGGCTGGTGGGGACGCGCCGGCGGCGGGAGCGGGTCCCAGCGCTCGGCCCGCGGGCTCCGGCGGGGGGCTGCGGCCGAGGCGTGCGGCGGGGTGCCGGGTGGCCGCCTACAGGCCCGGGGCCGCCGCATCTTGTTCCGTGCGGGTGCGGTCTGGACGGTCGTTCCCGGAAGCTTCCCGGTGGAAGAAGGGCCCGGACAGCCTCCCAAACTTCCCCGGAGGTTGACACCGGTCTCCGGCTCCCAGCGCGGGGCTCTGGGGAGAAACCCACAAGGGGTCGGCAAATACACAGCACCACCGCACACCCATTTGGCCTCTTAGGGGGTGAGGGTTTACCGTCTCAGAGTTTAAAAATAATAATAATAAATAAATTTTAAAAATTAAAAAAAAAAAAACTAAACCCAAATGAGGGACCGAACGGACCGGGTGCAAAACAGTCCCAGAAAAGCATCCCCCGCTAGAGGGGTGGAAGGGCCGAGGCTGAAGTGAGAGTGTCCAGAGGTCCTCCTGGGGTTGTTCTCTTGGGGGTTTTTGTTGGTGTAACTGTAAGAGGTTGGGAAATGATCCTTTGGAACAAGTGGGAAGGGGCTGTGGAGAAGGGCGAGGAACCCAGGAAGAATTTTCTGCTGGATTTTTGAAGGCTCTGCTTAACTTTCAGGGTGCCCAGTGTTAGTTTGCTCTTCCAGATGGTAGGAGGATTTTGAGGGCTGGGGATGCAGGCAGACCTGGTGGAGTTTAAGGAGCCCTAGGGATTTGTTTGCTTAGTTTTGTTTTGGGTATGGGATTGCAGTGGCAGTGTTACTTGCAAGGTTGTTGTGTGCCTCCAGAGATGTGGCAGTAGAGCTAAGAATACCCAAACCACACACCAATGATCCTAAACAGGCACTTTCTGGGCGTGGTGGGGTGTTCTGCCTCTCCCTCATCCCTTCTCAGCAAGTTCAAATGGGTTTGCATAAGTTTTTGACCCAGAGTTACCTCTTTGAATGGACTGAGTGAAAAGTATGTTGTGGTTTCAGGCCCTTGTGTCACCTCCAAGTGCCTTGTACCCAGCTCACATTGGTCACCTAGATCTTTGTTACCCAGAACCTTGCAAACACTGGCCATTGAATGAACGAAATTTTCAAAATTCTTGAATGCACAAACGTTTCTGATTTATTCCACAATTGGGCCCTAAGCAGGCAGCCTAGCCCTGTGATGGTTTTTCATCTCTTTGGTTACAGTCAATAAATCAATCTCCATTTTCTCAAGGGCAGCATGACAGTATTTAAACAGTCTCCTTGGACTAAGGTGGGGACGGATGCCCCCATACATCTGTCCAACCTGTTTTCTGAACTTAAAGTGAATCTGAGGCAAGAGTTTGGCCATTTTGAGGTATGTAACAGGTTTCCCAGGAACGTTTCTGAGGTCTTATAATTGGTACTTTTTTATGGTTTCATAATTGAAATCTAGAAGGTTCCCATGGTAATCTTGAAGCACCTTGGGGTCAGTGGGACAGAGGCAGGGTGAAAACAGAAGTGGAGTTATGATTTTCCTGCAGGATGAGTTTTTGGAGCGAGTGTATGGAAAATGAAAGAAGTAAGAGTTGCCGCTTTGCTGACATTGCCTGCCCCCAACTATTGCTTAAAGTTTGGCCCTTCAGGAGGCCGGAGGCTGTCTACACCTATGAAATCTGAGGATTGAGATGTCAGACACTGTCTCATTCATCCTCTGTCAAGAGATCTCAGAAGAGGAACACTGCAAGAAACAGCTTCTCAGGAGAAATTGCCCAAGCCACAGCATTGGCTTTACTGAGGAGAGGAAGTTGATAGAGTCCAGGATAGTTGGTTCCTTGACCACAGTTGGGATGGGGTTGTGGTGGGATAGAGGGAACCCTGCTTAGCTGTTGATCGGTTGGCCAACTTGAATAAGAGGGTGATTTTTGTTCCTTTACATCCTCCAAATGGGTCCAGAGATTTTCCTTTCTTTGAAATGCTCTTTCAAATGTTTGGGCTCCTAGCTCTCTTCAGCAACTTATCTGTGGTTTCCATACCCTAAGAAGGAGTAGGAGATTTTACTCATGAGATAATTCGGTTGACTTCCCCAGGGATCCCCAGAGTATAAGCAAGGATGGTGAGAAGTGAACCTGGTGGTCACAATATTCCATGGGACCCTAGGGTTCTGAGTTCAGATTTCGACAAAGTCACCAGTATGGTTAACGAATAAGGGTTTTCCTTTCTGTGTCTTTTAAACAAGCAGATAGAAGCTGAAGAAGACCCAAGTGCACCAGATAATTGCTTCCAGTACTTTCTTTCCTCTGAGCAAGAAAGTATTAACCTGGCACCAGAAGATATTGTACATTGGGAGTTTGCTTTCTTTCCTCCAAACTCCAAGCCTTCTTGCTATCTGTGAAAATAAGGAGGAGGGTGGATGGAAATTGGGGAGGGAGAGAAAAGAAAGTGATTTGTTACATTTTTTAAAGTGTATTTACTTTAACATGTGGAACTTATTGTCATCTCCATACTTCAATTCAGCAAAAGTTTATAGCACATCAGACCCCAGACTGGGAGCTTCTTTGTCCCAAGAAAATAAGCTTTCTTAGTCAAAGGATGGTTCTCCAAACGACCTTCCCCTCCCAATTTTTATTTTTTGCACAAGCATCTACTACTAATAAAAAAAAATGTGTTTTAAAGTTACCCACATTGCCATACTATAACTGTTTTCGTTCATCCATGTGCATACATACTTTTCACATAGCTCCAATAAAATTAAAGACTCTTGTAGTCAGACAGCCCTGAAGCAGCTCTACACTTTTGACCAAAGACTCATAGGGACCAGGTATATCCAGCCACTTTGCTATTGCTGGGAACGGCCTAAGTCCTGAGAATGCTCCCACATGGAGCCTTTACATGTAATATTTTCATCATTTATGAGGCTGGATCAAATATTTGGGGCTGGAGGGTGGGATGGAAGAGGGTGTTTCTTTTTAATCTAGAAATCCATGTTTACAAAAAGCTTTCCTTTAGGAAAAGGAGGGCTCTTGCCTCCTTGGAGCCCTCAGGGTTGGAAATGGGTAGAGAAGGGGAGGTGGAATCGGGAAGTAAGACTTAAAGGATCCATCTCAAGTGGCACTGCCCTGAGGATTAGGAAACTTGGCTTGGACCCCTGGCTCTGCCTGTGGGCTCCATTCACACTGACTCAATCCACTGAGCTAATTGCTCGCTAAATCTCCATTACCACTGAGTTAGTCATTCCATGACTGAGGGGAGGGGACATTCAGGGCACGGCAATGCAAACTCCAGTGTGAAAGTGCTTGGACTGGGTCATGGAGAAAGCCTCCTGGAAGGAGGAGAGCCTGAGAGCCTCTCAGGCTAAGTCCTAGAGGCAGCGATGGGGCTGGCAGGACTGAAACGTTCTTTTACCTCTGCCCGTATGTTGTTCATTATTTTCTTGCCCAGTCTCTCCTGCCTTTCCTTTTATTATTCCGCCATCCTACCATCTTTTCCATTTCTGCCACCACCATGCTTCTTCATGCCTTTGACAATTGCTGACACATGGCTGGACTCCCCACTGTCTACCCATCACCCCCCTACCCTCACCCCCCCCCCCCCCCCCGCCAACACCCATCGTCCCTCAGTCCCATAAACTCATCCCCCAGTCTAAGCTTACAATCTAAATTTCTTAGGCCTCTCACATGTGGCTCTGTCTCATCTCATAATAATATCACCTTGATAGAACCCTTCTGCTCCAGCTGGACCCATCTATTAGCCGACCCTTGATTTTTGGAAGGGATTCACTCCTTCTGCTGCCTTACCAGCCCCAGCCCCTTCCCTGTTAACCCACCTTACTTCGTATGAGGGCTGCGGATAATGTGTTCTTAACAGATATTTGGTGAATATTGGTGAAAATGGACCACTGGATGCAAAGGTAATGGTTTTGTAAGAGCAACAGACTGTTTTCAATGTAATCATTGTCCTTCATCTATTCAGTTCATTTCTAGCAAGGGGCCAGGTAACTGGAGATTTAAGGAAGCCTGTGGTTTAGAAAAACTGCTTTTTCTCTGTTTTCTTATTTGTAAAATGGACTAATAAGGAATTACTCTGGTTTATAGCAATGTACCTTATAAAAAGCAAATACTTTCAAAGTGTTTATTTATTTTGTTTGAGACACTCTCTTTTTCCTCAGGCCCAGAACAAGCTTCCTGGAACCCGTGACCCATGAAGTCTTGTCAACATTCACACCGTCTGAGGGTATCAGCAATGAAGTAGAAAAAGCAGGTGAGGTTTTCTGCCCATAGTCTAATATCTCTAGCCTATTGGGTCAGTCATATTTTCATGTTTTATGTTTCTGCTTGAAGATAAGAGTGTTTCCCATCCTTCAGTATTGAAAGGGTCCAGTTTTGAATGGAATCTGAACTAAACAAGTTGGTTCTAGTTCAGCTCGGATACTCTTATAGTCAGAGCCTGTGGTGGCCTCTTTCCCCTGGCGTGACCACGTCACCCCCCTTTCCCGGTGGCAAATTCTATTCAACATGTTGGTTATAAACCACTTACTGTGGAGTTGGAGCCCAAGACTGCTGTGGAAAAGTCCTGCTTAAGTTTGGATGAGGAAAGTCCTGTGTTTATGTGTCTACCAATGGTATTACAGCAAATGCCTTCTCATCTGATGTACTGGGCTGTGTTTATCTCACAAAACCCAGAGGGATTCCGTGTCATACCATCTTCTGAAATAAAGTTAGGAAATAGTTTCTCTTTTCCTAATGGTGAATTTGGCCTTATCTTCAAAGAAGCCCTTTGATGTTTGGGACAGGGTTATTGGGCAGTAAGAGGAAATGGTAGGAGAAAGATCAGAGCCAATGATACACAGTCAACTTAACTTGGTTGCCAGAGAAAACGTTGAGGAAAGTCTCAACTAGTTCTCCTAGTTAGTAACAGGAAAGTACATTCATGGGTTGAATAAAAAATCATCCAAAAGGAGCTGAGCAGCAGAAAATATGGAAAAGAAATGTTTATTCTTCTCCAAAATGAGTTTGGACAGCATTGGACAAGATGAGGGTGATGACCCATTTGTAGGTTGGAGCCTACATCCTTTCAACAAGCTTTTATTCAGCGCTCGCTGTGTGCTCAATATCAATACCAGAGCCCACGCCTTCCAGAATTCCATGACTGAGGGGAGGGGACATTCAGGGCACGGCAATGCAAACTCCAGTGTGAATGTGCTTGGTCTGGGTCATGAAGAAAGCCTCCTGGAAGGAGGAGAGCCTGAGAGCCTCTCAGGCTAAGTCCTAGAGGCAGCGATGGGGCTGGCAGGACTGAAACGTTCTTTTACCTCTGCCCGTATGTTGTTCATTATTTTCTCCCTGCAAACTTACTTTTCCTAAGCAGATAATAGACTGAAGTATTAAGACAGGAGATTTCAAGTTCAGAGTGATTTTTTTTCAAGTTTAGTAAAGTTAAAAACTGGAGGGGCTTCCCTGATGGCGCAGTGGTTGAGAGTCCGCCTGCCGATGCAGGGGACACGGGTTTGTGCCCCGGTCCGGGAAGATCGCACATGCCGCGGAGTGACTGGGCCCGTGAGCCATGGCCGCTGAGCCTGCGTGTCAGGAGGCTGTGCTCCGCAACGGGAGAGGCCCGCGTACAGCAAAAAAACACAAACAAACAAACTGGAATCTCTGCATTAAATACAGAACCTCAGAAATGCGAGTCTTCGACAAGTTTCTAAAAGCAGTTACTGAGTAGCTTTCAGGGGAAAAAGGAGAAATTTGTGATCTTTTCTTTCTCAGCCAGGTCAGATTTTAGCTGAGAATGCTAGAAACACATGCCTGAATCCAGCTTTTCACTTTTAAATTCCATTTGCCCTTTGTTCTGCTGTCTGGGGTAGGTTTACTTGGCTCTGAAATTATTCCCAGAGTAACAAGTGAGAAGACGTTTATTTTAGGGGCAAATAAAAGTTGCCGGGCTCTCCAGTTGCCCAGGAACCTCCTTGGCTGCTAAGAGGTGGCTTTCACACAGGATGGGAGCTACAGGTAAGAGGAGAAGGGTGTGTAGAACTGGTTGGCCTTGGAGGCTGGGCTGGAATTGGACTCTCGAAGAGAGCACTCCGCACGTCTCCCGGCCTGCCAATATTTTTCCAGAATAGTCCCAGCCAAGTGCCTTGACTAGTCTGAACTTACCTAACATTGCAATCCCAGCAGGTCTATTAGGTATGGGTCACAGTTAATTGGAGAGGAAAATTGGGGGGTTCTGGATTTCTTACTTTTCTGTGAAAGCAGAGGCTGCTCTTAATTGCTTCACAAAGCATCTCCCCCGCCACCCCCCGACTTGGCTCTCTGCTTTTCTGCCCGATGACTGTCGTCCCACAGAGGTGTCACGGTACCTTGTCCTTTTTTACGTACTTGCGCCCGCGTGAGGGATTTCATCATGCAGTCAGTCAGCACAGTACCCACTTTTGCAAGTGAGACCACATAAAGTGATGGAAATTCACGGCTGTTTACTTGTGTCGTTATGAACGGATGTCTCGTAGTGAACAAGTTACATAAAAATCTGCTGTGTTATAGCCAAGGGTTAGAATCTAATGTCTCTTGCAATGCACAGGCCTTCCAAGCAATCACCTGCAGCCCTTTGTGGACAGCGCTGGTGGTCTGGCCATCGTGAAGGCCACGTCGGCTCCAGGTGAAAGCCCCGCAGTCAGGTGCCTGTCGTTCTGTAGCCTTCTGTTGCAGAGATGGAGGCTGGGTCATCAGGCCCGGCTCTCGCCTGCCTGGACGGTGGCAGCTTGCCAGCGCGTTTCACTGGGTGGTCTTCAACAATGGGAGGGGTGGGGAGCTCAGCTCTCCTCACCAAAGGGGAACAAGAAGGTTGGCAACCAACCCCGTCACTGAAACACCACAAAGGTCCCGAGTGTGCCTGAAAAGGACAGAACAGGTTGCTGAAAGCAGTATTGTGATGGAGTTCATTTTTGTTCCCCTGATTTTACAAACCAAGCCTTACAGTGTATGTGGTGATTCTCCCTCAAGAGGGTGAGCACACATGAGCAGCAGGTGCCCTCCGTCACGGACATTCCCGTGCCCTTCATTCCCTTACCCTCTCAGGGAATCAGCTGTGGACCTGAAAGGCAGGCCGAGAAGGCCGAGACCGGCAGATCCCAGCGCCAAAGAGGCAGCCGCACCTGCCTCCGTCGTCCTTCAGATGACGGGGAGAACGAGAGCTGCCATTTAGCGAGACCTACTGTGTGCCGGGCCCTGCGCTAAGCCCTGTGAGCACTGTCCCCTGCAACCCCCCAGCAGTCCTGTGAAGATGGGCAGCATGATCCTATTCGGCAGATAAGAGAGCTGAAGCCTAAATGATTGTAGGGACTTGTTCTGGTCTCACAGCTGGTAAGTGGCAGCTTACCAAGATTTCATGGCAGGGCTGCTGACTCCAAAACTCGGGCTTTGAGAAAAAAAAAGTATCCAGACAATCTCTCCTCTCAGTCTAAGTAGAGCCCCCTTAGCTTGGGAGAACTGTTTCTTTTGCAACTAACAGAGTGCAAGGGGCAGGTGGCGGCCTTTATGAGACTTGCCTTAAGAGACATGAATTGAAAACTGCGGCCACAACCGGAAGGTTTTGAGTGGTTCCACAGCAGCAGCCTGAGGGAAGCTGGGTCCTGAGGCCCAGCTGATGTCTGACTTCGTAGGCAGTGCTGAAAGCTGCCTCTATCTTGGGTCTCCTCTTGGAACGTGTCTCCTGGCTTTTGCTCGCCCTGGGACATCATCTGGACTGGCTGTCTGAGTCTCTGCTCCCACTACAGGTGCCAGCTGAATCCACGTGCTCCTTGGCCTCTGCAGGTCTGCTCAGGGTCCTCTGAGCCTCGGCAGGGTGAGGGGGGAGAAGGCGTTCTGCCCAGCAGGTACTTTTCCTGGTCAGGAGAAGCGGCAGCTTGCGCAGAAAAATACCCTGGGGAAGGAAGTAGCAACTTCGACAGACAGGTAACTGACAGGAGATGGTACCTTCCAGGCAAATACAGGGGAGCCAGCAGAAAGAATGCTACAGGCCGTTACCTGCAGAGCAAAACCGAGTCTCCCAGCTGGCTTCAGAGAGTGGGGAGATTTGGCTGCCATGAGCATGGAGTTGCCCTCAGTTCCATGTTTTTCTTTAACAAATGTGGAAAGCCTGAAGCCAGGATGTTCTGGCTTTGCGTGTGTGTGTGGCGGGATGGGTATAGGATACCTGGGTTTAAGATATAATTATGTGACCAACTAGTTGGGTAACCCAGAGGAAATCATGGAAACTCTCTGAGCCTCTCTTTCCCCATCCTCGCAAGCTGCCTTTTCAGGGCACTATGTGGATGCAGAGAAATGGCACAAGGGAACACTTTTGATGCAGAAGGTTCCTGCCCACCTCAAAAGCCTCTGGCATCTGTGCTCACCCAAGATGAGTTGGGTCACCCAAGATGAGTTGGGAGATAAGACATTTGAGGGAACTGGCCAGAGGTCAGAGTCTAGGCACAAGGGCTGCATCTGCTTCTGTGGTTGTGTTTGTTTTCTGAGAGCAGAGGCCTGAACTGAAGGCAGTTAGGTCCTATTGCCGGATAAGCTGCTTTTCCCTCTCTTGTGGGAAGAGACAGTGAAGGCCTCAGGGTCTGGCAGGACTTGAGAGAAGAAAAGCTCTCGTGGCAAGAGGATCCTGGTTCGCACTCTTCCTGAGAGAGGAAGGAACAGAGGAGTCTGAGGAGAGTTGGGGTGACCCCATCTGAGAGAGCAGAGGTTTGGAGTGAATCTTATTAGAAAAAGGGGGAAGTGCTAGAGAAAGACGGTTGTTGCAGGAGGGAGCCATGTCTCTGGGGCCACTTCCAGGTTGGAGATGGTGTGGCATCCTGGTTAAGGGCGGGCTTTGGAACCAGACAGGCCTGGATTTGAACGTAGCTTTGCCAGGGGGTAGGCGTATGACCCTGGGCTAGTCACCTCCCCTCTGAAACCCTAGTTTCTTAAAGTTGTTGCAAAGAGAAAGCAAGACACTGCATGTAAAGCGCACAAAATGCATTGTGAACATTCAGGAGAAGGTGGCCGTTAATAGGAAAGGAAAACAGACTGGAAGGAGAGTTATCGGTGGATTGTGCAGCTGGAAAGAGGAGTAGGTGGAAGGCTGCACTGATGGAAGCCCCCACTGGCTCAGGCTGTACGGAGATGAGGGAATGAGAAGATGGGGAAAGAGCGGAGGCTGTACGGAGATGAGGGAATGAGAAGATGGGGAAAGAGCGGAGGCTGTACGGAGATGAGGGAATGAGAAGATGGGGAAAGAGCGGAGCCCACAGTGGGGCAAGGTTGTGCCCCAGGTGCCCCCATAGGTACCAATCTTTAGGCCCGGTCACTGGGAAGACAGCTCCCACGCAGGCTTCTCCTCTGCTTCTTCCCTGCTTCAGCGTATTCCATTCTACTGGTTAGGCCCCAAACCTGAGAGTCACCTTGGACTCTGTTCTTTCTCTCCTACTCCACTTTAAGTTGGCAAATGATGTTGGCTTTATTTTTAAGATGTATTCAGAATCCTGCAACTTCTCACCATCCTTGTCTTCCAGCAACATTTCTTACCTGGTCTATTGCAGTAGCTTCCTAAGTGTTCTCCCTGCCTCCACCCAGCCCTGACCCCCCTGCCCAGAGTCTGTTCTCCATGGAGAAGTCGGTGTCAGCTTCCAAAAGAGGAGCCAGGCGAGGTCAGTTCTCTGCTCAAAACTGTGCATGGTTTGCTTTCATGCAGAGAAAATGCCACACACTGCCAGTGCCCTCACCTCCCCTGTCCGCTCCACAGCCTCAGTGGCCTCCTTGCTGCTTCTCTGCCTGAGCAGGACAGCCTCCCTTCCGGGGCTTCGCCCGCTGCCTGGAAGGTACTTCCCCGGTAGCTGCACAGCCCGTCCCTCACTTCATTCAGGTGTCTGCTTCGTGGCCGCACTCACTGGATTGCCCTTTATTAAATCACACTCCCACCGTCATTCTCTCTTCGTTCAACCTAATCTGTTCTTTCTCAACGTTACACCTCCTGACGTGTCTCTACTTGTTCATCTCATCTCATCTACTTGTTATTGCCTGCTTATCCTCTAGAAGGAGAGATCCACGGGGTCTGGGACTTCATTTTGCACCTCACCACCTCCCCAGTGCCTGGAGTAGACTCTGGGATGTAATTGGTACTCAGTTTTTCTTTTTACTAGTCTACAGGTCTTTTCTGAATCTCAAAATGAGTATAATAAGAGTTTCAAACAGAATGAAATAATTACCTAAGGATTTATGTAAGAAAAATGCATTCTGGGTATATGTATACGGGGGGAATGTGGGAGAGAGGGGCAGGGAATTCTAATACTGTGAGGGTGTCTGTTTTAGAAAAGCCGGAAAGCAGTGTGCTAGGCCGCAGCAGAAGTAGCTCAGCTCCTCTGCCTTCCTCAAGGTGACTGACTTCAGGAATGTCCGTGGCTGTGCCATTGTGCCACTGTTCCATCTGTAAGGGGAGGGTGAGAATGGATGCCTCTCTGGCCCTTCTGCATCACTCAAGAGGAGTTTACCGAGCTTGGACTTTGTGTCCAGCACTGTGCTAGGCCAGGCTGGGAGCTGCAGAGAAGCCCAGGGCATCCTTACTCCATCAAAAGTTTATAGTCTAGTTGTTTGTTCATCTGGAACTTCCTAAGTGTGCCTGGACCATCCACTGTACTGCTCCCTTCTCTTTGCACAGTTGAATGGGAGTTCTGTTGCATCTGGGACGTGAGGAACACGGGAGGAATTTGAGACTAGTTCAGTTCCCTACATATGGGGGCCTGGTGGAGTCAGGCCCCGTGGTAGGCACACAGGTGAAAGAAATTGTCTCTGTGGTTGGAGAGCTGACAGCCTGAAATACAAGGAATAGGAGGTTTGGATGTCTGCCCAGAGGGGGATAGATCTGACTTCAAATTGCATCTCAGTCATTTCTAGCTTGGTTCTAGATTTAGAAGCTAAGGAACAGTAAAAATAGGGGCAAATATCCCAAGAGGTCTCCTGCTGACAACAAACGTGCCTGAGAAATTACACTACCAAGATCCCCAGACCCGACATCTACAGCATCTCAGGGAGCTGGGGAATAGTCCAAACCTCCTCCTCCAGGTTTTTTTTTAACTTAGAAAGAAATTAATAGGCTTTTTTTAAAAAGCAGTTTTAGGTTTATAGAAAAAAATTAAGTGAAAATTACAGGGAGTTAACTCATACCCCTCCACCCCTAGCAATTTCCCGAATTACCAACATCTTACGTTGGTGTAATGCGTTTGTTAGAATTGATGAGTCAGTGTTGACACATCGTTATTAATTAAAGTCCATAGTTTACATTAAGACTTATTTTTTGCATTATACAGCCTGTGGTTTTGACAAATGCATAATGATACATATCCACCATTACTATAGTATCAGACAGAATAATAGTTTCACTGCCTAAAAATCCCCTGTGTTCCACCTATTTGGCCCTCCTTCCTTCCCTCTCCCAATCCCTGGCAACCACTGCTCTTTTTACAGTGTTTGTAATTTTGTCTTTTCCAGAAGGTCATGTAGTTGGAATCATACAGTATATATAGTCTTTCCAGGTTGGCTCCTTTCACTTAGCAATCTCCTCCAGTTTTTTTTTTTTTTTTTTTTGTAGTATGCGGGCCTCTCACTGTTGTGGCCTCTCCTGTTGCGGAGCACAGGCTCCGGATGCGCGGGCTCAGCGGCCATGGCTCACGGGCCCAGCCGCTCCGCGGCATGTGGGATCTTCCCGGACCGGGGCATGAACCCGCGTCCCCTGCATTCTCCTCCAGTTTTAAACATGGCCTTCTCCACGGCATGCCCCCTCACACCATACATCCAGCTGGGGTGCAAGGCGCTGACAACGGAGGAGCCCACAGCCAGGGCTAAGACCCACCTGCCCAGAGCCCACGGGTCTGCAGTGCTGCTCCTCTGTCGTCATCCACTGGACACGCCTGGCGCTGGTGCTACTGGAGTTCAGCCCAGGCTGGTAAACTGTCGGTTGCTGCCTGTGTTTTGGTTCCACATCTGGAAGTACCGGCTGTGCAGACCTTGTGTCACGCTCTTAAGTAGACAGACAGGAGCACCGGGCCGTTAGCCTTCCTCCTCGCTAGTTTGGTTTACTTGCTCTGGAGCTTTGGACAAGCGGCGGGGAAGTGAGCCTCCCAGGCAGGCAGGGCAGGCAGCACTCCTTCACGCCGCATCTGGCAGCAGCAGCCACAGCTCCCTCAGCCGCCGGAGTTGCTGTCTCAGCCCCAGTGGTGTCTGTGCTGAGCCCTGGGAGGCACTGAGCTTCAGGGCTTGTTTTATGGTCATTAAGCGGGAAGACTGATAAGGCACAAAGAGAGTGAGAACGTTTTCCCTGCCAAGAAGTGCTTCTTTCTTCAGTCAGCCTCACAAACGAGGATTCCTTGGTGTGTGTGTGTGTGGCAGGAACCCCAATATTCAGTGCCCTCACCAGTCATTAAACAGTGAGGCTCTTGGGGGATGAGGGATAATGATGGATTTTACAACTAGAGCAGAAGGAGGACGTCCTCCAGCCAGGCTCCAACTCTGGACCCCAGTTAGAGGAAAGGGAAGTGCGTGTGGATGGGGGTCACGTGGGCCATCTGGTTGAAGCAGGCTGAAACGTTCCAGGGCTGAGAGGAAAGGGGTGTACTAGGTGAAGAGGGTTCCGACCCTTGGGAGCAGGGACTGAGACTTAGACCCCAGCTTCTGTTGCTTCTATGTGGAGAAAACGAAGAGCTGAGGCCAGCTGGCACCTCCTCACTTCCAAGGACACCAGGCAGGTGCCTCAGAGTTCAGTAAAAAGGAGAAAGAAGACATGGCCTCTTTGGAAAGTCCGCTCTCAGACGGTAGAAACTCCATGCCAGTCATCCAGTCCTTACCACCTCGTCCTCTGGTTTGCTCTTTGCCTAGCCCACCCTCCCATCTGTATCCTGTTCAGGGACTTGCCGAGAGCTCTTGAGCCACCATTCAGTGGTTCTTCTGACTTGTACCCTGTGTAAGTGGAGACTAATAGTACTTGTCCCAGGTGTGTCACCAAGACTGTGAGCACTAATGCAGTGGAGTGTTGAATGCTCCTTAAACTCTTCAGAGAACTACCGTCTACAGGCAAGCCGTCCTTGCTTTTGTCGTTAATTGTGGAATCAGGGTGGTGTGCCCTGTACCCTCTTGTCTTCCTGGGTCTCGCTCCAGCATCTGGAAGGCTGTGTCTGATGACTGACCGTCAACACATGGGAGGCCTTGGCCCTTGTCACAGTTTGCCTGTGGAGGCTAAGGATAGACAACTGCTGAACATGGGAGGGTGAGGCCCATATTCCCTGCCAGATCCAGCCTTCATTCCTGAGTCACCCCTTCACATGCTGTCCCCCCAGGAGGTCCTGTGGGAGAATCCCGGACCGGCTTCTGTAGGTGCAGCCAGGCAGTGTGTGTCGAGAAGCAGGGACCACGTTTGCTAAACCAAAAGATAAATACATGATCTGACAAAGCATTTGCGTGGGACATTTTCCCCCTGATTTTGGGGGGGAAAATCTCAGAAACGCTGAGTTTATAAATATCTTGTGATGTATTAAAAAATAACCCTTTAGGGCTTCCCTGGTGGTGCAGTGGTTGAGAGTCCGCCTGCCGATGCAGGGGACACGGGTTCGTGCCCCGGTCCGGGAGGATCCCACATGCTGTGGAGCGACTGGGCCCGTTAGCCATGGCCGCTGAGCCTGCGCGTCCGGAGCCTGTGCTCCGCAGTGAGAGAGGCCACGGCAGTGAGAGGCCCGCGTACCACACAAAAAAATAAAAATAAAATAAAAAAAACCCTTTAGTACGAGGAATGGCATCCTGTCCAGTTGGGGGCCACGCCAGGACCTCCCAGCGGCGTGGTCGCCTATTAGGGCAGGTTGTGCAGGGAAACGCGGCGTGGCCTCGCCACACGTGTGAAGCTCCAGCAAGTGTTGGTGGAAGGAAGTCTCCAGGGCAGTCTGGGTTTTCTCTAGCACTTTCTCTACAGAACAATCTGTGGGAAACCAGGGCAGGGTCCCAGTTTTACCCACCACTGCCCGACTCCCCTCTCTAGAAAAAGTCTCCATGGCCGTGGAACAGGGAGGCTCCTGAACAGCTAAGTTCTACAGCTTTCAAAGTCAGGAGGTAAAGAGGACCAGCCTGCCCCGTTGTGATGGAGTATTAGGCAGCAGAACTCATTTTCCCTACACAAGGACACTAACCAAAGTGCTAGCGCTAACGTCCATGGTCTAGATGGGGGAAAGGCGGTGAGGCCTTGTTTCTCTGAACCTCAGCCAAAATGAAGTGTGTTACCCTTCCCCGGGCAGGGGGTTCTGACCTGTCTCCCACCCTCTGAAAGTCACGATGCCCGCTGCAGCCAGCCTCCCTTCAGTCACTGAGCTTCCACACTGAGCTGTTTCTGGTTATCCAAAGACCCAGCAATAAACCTTGCCTAGAGCAGTGCTGTTCATGCCTCTTCAGGCGTTTTCCACGTGGCCCCAAAGACATGTTTGTAACCATTAAAGGGTGGCCTTTCAGTTGATCAGCCAACAGTTTATCGAGCACCATGCGTGCTGCCCTCAAGACACTTATAACTTAGATTCTGAATATTTCCCAGATCCAAGCAAGAGGTCATTTCACGTTGAACTGCGTTATCTGCCTTCTCTCATTGGAAGAGGCCTTGGCTCAGAGGAGGTGCTAGGTGTCACCATTATTATCATCGTGATTATTATTACTTTGGCTTTTGAGATAAGCTGCTGATTTATAATTCCTTCCCAAGAGCCCGTATTCTCGGAGAACTTGGCTATTTAAAGAGCTGTGTCACTTACGGTGTGTTTGGGAATTTTATAGGTAGAGAAATGGAGGTCCAGAGAAAAGTGATGGTCTTTGACTCGGACCATGAAGCCTGTGCACTTGGTTGGTTCTGCCATCAGGGAAAAGCCCACCAACACTGGGGACCTGTCATTGGTGAGATATGCTCAGGGTTCTGGGGAAGGCCCATCCAGGACAGGGAACCCAGAAAGGAAGCAGAGGGCATGGGGGGCAGCCAACAGGGTCCAGGTTCCCAAGCCAGAGCACCAAGGAGATAGGCTTCTCAGGGCCTCCTCTGGCTGTGGCCAGCAGTACCCTTTCAGGGGTGGGGCTGCCTCTTTGGCCCAACACTAGGGAGCCCTTAAAGGTTGAAGAGAGGTATACTGCCCTCCGTTACCAGAATCTGGGCGCTCGTGGAAACCTGTCGGACAGTGCTATTTGGCTTAACTGAGGTGACATGGGGAGCAATGGAGGGGGATTGGGGGAGCGGGCGTCTTGGAAGTTGGTGCAGGACTGAGAAGGTTTGGGATGATCTTGTTCTAGTCATCCTATTGAAAAAGCAAGTTTCGTTATTATTTAAAAACTCAAATACACAAAAGCAGAAAGAAGAGTATCATGAACCCCATGTACCCATCACCCAGATTCAACAATTATCAAGACAAAAGAGCTTTTTAAAATACTACTTTGGGGCTTCCCTGGTGGCACAGTGGTTGAGAGCCTGCCGATGCAGGGGACACGGGTTCGTGCCCCGGTCCGGGAAGATCCCACATGCCGTGGAGCGGCTGGGCCCGTGAGCCATGGCCGCTGAGCCTGCGCGTCCGGAGCCTGTGCTCCGTGACAGAAGAGGCCACAACAGTGAGAGGCCCACGTACTGCAAAAAAAAAAAAAAAAAAAAAATACTACTTTGTTTTCATTACTCTGCTCTGTGTGCAGATAGGACAAGGATGAACGCCACAAGGGTACTTTTTCCAAAAGAAGTTTGTGATCCAGTCTTCCCATGCCCTCCTGACAGGGACATGGAAAAGAAAGAACCCCAGCCCAGGGCCCTCGGGTTTGATTCTCAGTTGCTCCACGCTGCTCTGAGATGTTTCTGTGTGTCTCCTTTACCAGATGCTGAGCTCTTAGAGAAAGCTTGAACTTTATCTTTGGATCCACAGAGCTTCTTATTGGATGAGTGTTCAATAAGTGTTATTGACTTGGAAGGCAAAGGATTGTATGAGTCAGAATGGACAGGTGTAAGTGATGTGAGTACTTAGTTCACCATTTGGGGAGGAAAAGGGGCAGCTGATGGGGTTTAGAGTTGAGTAAAGGGCCATTATCTGAACTCTGGGGAATCCTGAATGGGTGAAAGGTTAGGCGTGATCGTTCTGCAATGCAGGGGCTCCTGGTTTGGCCAAGAAGGAAGAAGTCAGCAGCAAGAGATGACAGGAGAGAGCTGGGTCAGAGCTGCTCTCTGCCTGGTGCCCAGATTCAGGTGTCTGCAGACCCGGGTATGGGGGGACAGGGGTTTAAGAACAGAGGCTCCAGCTCCAGACCCATTTTTCTGGGTGGCCAGGAGCAGTCCGCAAGCCGCCTGTGCCACCAGGACCCGCGTGTCCTTCCAAGCACTGTTTTTATTCATTTTGGAGTTGGCAAGGAACGGGCTCCTCCAAGTGTGAGGACCAGAGTCTGCTTCCAGCCTGTGGAGTGCTGGGCAGCTCTGCTGCTCTGTGGCCCCCTGGGCAGTGTTTGGGGTGGTATGAAATGTGTGTTGGAGGAACAGGAGGGGAGATGCTGCAAACACCGGCTCAGGTCTGACCCTGGGTGTAGCCATCAGGGGCCTCAGGCAGGGTGTGGCAGGGCCCACACAGACTCCAGGGAAGTCTCCGGGCCCTGACTTTGATCAGCGACCTGCCCCTCCCTTCCCTGCCTGGTCTTTTTCAGTTTAAACCGAGCTCTGTCCTCGCATACACGCGTGATGTGTGTGTGAGTGTTTTAATTTTTATCCTCGGCAGAAGTTAAGACACAAAATGGATTTGGAAGGAGATGAAACCAGTCTTGGTATACACTGGATAGCAGCAGCTTCATTCCTGGAGTGGGAGGGCCGCAGGTGGGGAGGGGCTGGGCGAGACGCAAGTCTCTAAGGTTGGGGTGAGGCGCTGCTTCCACCCCGGCAGGGACCAAACTGAAAAGCCACTTCTTGGGGAAGGGAAGGCCAGAAGTTAGAGGCTGAGCTGTTAACCCTTTGGGATGTCAAAAAGCCAGTTCCAGGGGAGCCAAAGCCCACTGGTGCAAGCTGGTGTTAAGTGGATGTGGGGCCCCTGGACAGCCAACACCTGTTCTACTTCCTGGTGGTCTGTGAGGCCCTGAGACTGTTCTCAATTTGTTAAGGGAATCACTGACGGCACTTCAGGTTTTCATGTGCAAACGCTAAAATGTGCATATGCTTGGAAAACTTCCTGTCTCCTGCTAAGCTCTCTGCCCCCAGAAGTGGTGGTGGCCCCAGCAGGGGTGACTGTGGCCCAGGGACCTGTTTACGTGTCACCTTTGCTACTCTGGAAGCCGTCTCGGTCCCCAAAGTAGGTGCTGTTTGCGATGGTGGTCTCTTCTTGGGTTTTTATTTCCATGTGAAGAGGAGAAAACTAGGAATCTGAAAGTCCAGAAAATATCTGGGGATATCTGAGAGAAACTTTGAGAAAATGTTTTATTCGTTAAAGTGTATTAAGATATTCAATTTGTGGAATAAAAGAAAATAGCTTTAAAAATGGCAAGAATTTCACTAAAAATAATAGAGCAGGGAACATCTTTATACAAAACTCGCAATTCCAACCGTGGCATCCAGTGCAACCAAGGCATTTCTGGCAGACCTTCTCCGTCAAAATGACCCACAAATCCATGGCGGAGACTCCAGGGGTTCCCAACCCTGGCTGCACATTACGGTTTCCAGGAAAGGGTTTTGAAAATGCTGATACCTGGGCCGCACTTCCACAGGCTCTAAGTGAATTTGCCTGAGGTGCTGCCCAGGCGTTGATGTGTCTTAGTGTCCCCGGATGATTGTTCCATGCAGCCAGCGTTGGGAACCTCCAGTCTTATGCTTATGTAAGAACAGAAGGAAGATGAGAGAGGTCAGATTAAGAAATGGAAGAATTTTATTGTCTCTCACTGCATGCTGGTGCATATTACATGGATCCAGACTCAGAGGGCCGCGGCCAACTTGTGGATGGGATTGAGGTGCTCACTCAGGGCTGACTCCCGCTGGGGTGGGGGACTGAGCATCCTCATGAGTTGGCTACAGAGTGCATTGTGGGACCTGACGAACCAGTCCCTCCCGAAACGTGGTGGCTAATGCATGACTCCAACCCAGGCTGATTTTGGTTTTTTCAGCTTTCCTCAGTTTCCTTTTTCAGTTTGTCTGCTTAAATCTACCAAGGACACCAAGACCAGCAGGCAGGGGAAGCAGGTAACCCTGGCTTTGAATCCTTTACTTGAGTAAGATGTTTAACCTCTCTAAGCCTCAATTGCTGCATCTGTAAAATGGAGATGACAATACTACCTCCTTCACAGAGTTACTTAGAGGTTAGACAAGATAATACGTGCACATCATCTCACACACAGTAACTCAGCAAATGGTCACATACTCTCCTTTATGCTAAGATGGAATATTTCTTCCAATTCTAAATATTTGCCTTAATCTCATATTACAACAAAACCTGGTGTGTTACATTCACTAAATCTGAATGACTTTTAATTACATTTACTAATCAGTTAAGTTGGGAAATTAGTGATTTAGCAGGAAAAAAAGGCAGTCCTTAAATGTTAATATGCCCAACATGGTAATTGCAGCAAATGAAGTGCTTGGTGCATATTTTATACAATTTACTAAACAAAGTAATTTCAGATTAGTAAAGGTTGCTAAAAGAATATTAAATGTGTTTTCATTTTTTCCAAAATACTTGCCCACATTGTGTGGACACAACAGAATCCTGGAATTAGGGAAGGGGGTTCTTTATAAGCCGAAGGAGTTGACTGTTGACTGTAGACACAGGAAACACTTTAGATGTGATCATGGAGCGAAGAGCAACATTTTATAGCCCAAGGAGTTGTTAGGAAATGAGGCCCTGGGCCTATGGGAAGATAAAATTTCAGTGATGACATGATAATATTTGGGGATAGTTTTTTTTTTTTTAATTTACCTTTTTAATTACAAAAATAACTACACACTCACTTGGAATATTTCTGAAGTGTTTAGTATAAAAAGTGCAATTTTCCTGCTCTTCACCATAACTGATGTTAACATTTAAGTGTCTCCTGACCTTATCCTATGACAATCCAAATAACTGTACGCCACATATTCACATGTAATTTTTTAAAATTACAAACATGGTTTCTGTTTTACAAGTTGTTTTTGGGATATTCTCCAGGAACCTCTTAGGCCAACATTTCCCAAAGTGTATTTGATGAAATTCTCCTTACTAATGGTACTCTGAGAAAAAAGAGTAGTGTGGTCAAGTCAGTCCAGGCCTGTGGTCAAATAAGTCCAGGCCTGTGGTTGAGTGAGTTCAGCCTTCAGTGCATACTCTACCCACCTTTTGGTGATTCACAATAATAACAGCCCATTAAAGGCTCTGAAAAGGCCTGTACTAAAGAAACCTAATTTGCTTTTCTTAACAGAGCATTTCCCTACATTCTTTTGGCTAGCACATTTTAACAACTGATAGATTTTTAGAAGGCTGTTTTAGGCATTCCTCACTCACCTCCCCTCCACCCACTCCAGCTCCTCCATCTGCAGCCTTGTGGGGTAGGCAGGAAGAAAAAAAGCTCATCTATTCATTTAATTAACAAATACTTACTGTGCTCCTAGAGATAGATGCTGGGGCTACAGTAACGAGCAAGATAACAGGCCCTCTACCCTGGGAGGCTCCAGCACAGCAAAGGTATTAGTCACACAGGATGGGTTGCACCTGGGCCGGCAGAACATCAGCAGGGATCCTCTGCAGCTGTGGAGCCTGGGAGGAGCGGCTGGAATTATCCCTACCCCCTCCGCCCCACACCCTTCATTACGCCTCCAATTCCCCACACTTCGCTCTGCTATAAATAGTGGTGCCTGACCCAGCTGGCAGGATTCCATGTGTTTGTTTTCTCTGCGTGTGCCAGCCCTGCACGGAGGCCACTGGGCTTCCCAAGTTGGGGAGGGCTGACAGGAGTTGGGGTCGGAGGCTTCCAGCAGAAGGTGGGGACAGATGGACGGACTGGAGCATGCTTCAGGTTTCCAAATTGGTATTTATTTTAAGTTTTAGATGGTTTAAAAGAGCTTTCTAAGTGAGGAAGATTGGGGGTGGGTCGGGGACTGAATGTGTATATTTGGGGGTCAGAGAGGTGGAGAAAGTCGGTTTGCATGAGGTCAGATAGGAAAAAAGTAAACTGTCATGATTCTAAAGCATACTTCCCAGCTGGAGCTGGAGAGCTGGAGTTGTTTGCTGTGTGAGCACATGTGCACACGCGTGCCTGTGTGTGTGTGTGTGTGTTTGTGTGTGTGTTTTTCGTCTGTCTTAGAGGTAGTGCGTGTACATGCCCAGAGCAGGATGCCTGGAGAGCCTGGGTGGAGGCGTCTGGCCCCTGAGATATTTACCTATTCTTAAACCTCTTTTGTTGAAATATTAGGGATAAATCTGTAATAAGGATCAGACTAATGAAGGCACTTCTACAAGTAACCCTAAAGGAAGTGACTCAAATTGAACAACTGCTTTGAACCAGTCATTGTTCTTGATAATTTGCTGATGTGATGGATCTGTTTCTCCTTCAACATGCTTGTGTGAGAGATGTTACTGTCCTGCATCAAAGTGGTTCCTCCTAAATGTCCGGGTAAGGGTTTCTTGCTTGAAGGAAAGTCTAGGAGAGACACTGTCTGTGTCACAGTGCAGTCAGGTCAGATGCCAACTAAAGAGAGGCAGCTTCTGATCCTGCCTTGGCCCTGGCTTAGCAGTTCAGCTATTTTGCCCCATGGCTTAGCTTTTCATTTAAGGGCTTCAGATTTCCTGCCAGTATGCAAGAGCCTGTTAAGGGTTGGGGGTGTGTGTGTGTGTGTGTCTGTGTGTTAGGGGTTGAGGTGTGAGTGTGCCCACGAGTTGGAGTTGGGGCTGGTTTAGCCCAGCATTTGCTTGAATCGGCCCCAGGAGTGGACAGGTCAAGAAGTGGCAGCCTGACCCTCATTCAATCTGGGTCACAGAACCGGAGACCGGTTTTGAGTCCTGGGGAGGGTATGGATGTGGGCTTGGTGCCATTGGTTGCTTAGTTATCATGAGGAAGGGGCACAGAAAATGACTGCAGGTGACAGCCTAATTGGAATTGGTGGTAATTATGTTGCCTAACAGAGTAAATCAGTCTCTTCAACCCCCAAACTTCCTAAAGGCCCAGCTTTGCATCCTAAGAAAAAGCTCCCTCTTGACTATGTGACCACGGTTCTCTCTCCTCTCTGCCATGACCTTTCACTTTTTTTTTGGGTTGTAATTCGTTCACTCGACGGGTGTTTGCTGAATACCTCGAACCGTGTTATACACTCAAGATGCCCCTGTAATAAGATCACCACCATTCCTGATCCCTGAGCGTTTGGTCCAGCGGTCAGGCAGACCATAAGTAATGAGCGTGATGGTGCTTCCACGGGGGAAGCGCAGGACTCCAGGGGACAAGAGCTGGTGGCCCAACTGCTGCCTGACGTAGAGTGGGTGCTGGGAGCTTGCCTAGCGAAGGGAAGCGAGTTTCCCTGGGCGCCTGCTTCTCCCCACACTCTCCCCCGTCTCCTCCTTGGCAAGCCTGCCCTCACCCACGTCGTGCTCTGGCGCTGTGAAGGGAAGCCCTGTGTCCTGCTTGTCTTCTCCCCTGAATAAGAACCCCATTGGGCTCCCCAGAGGCAGGGCGATAGGGATGGAGATCTCAGACACCCATGCATCACCTTCCCCTGCTCAAGCTCTGCTTTGCATCAGAAGCAGCCCTGGGGGTTCACTGGATCCAAACTCCAAGGACCAAATAAGAGTCAGGCCTGGAAGAGATCTTGGAGGTAGGTCTTTACAGCTTAGCAAACATTCACTGAGTATCTATTATGTGTCCAGGAGAGACTTGTATATAAATAAGGTGCGACACAGTGTGAGAAGTGACAGTGACAAAGCAGAGGCTTCAGCAGTCCTCATAGGCTTCCATTAGCTCTAAGCCTCTTACCTACCTTAAGTGATGTACTTTGATGCCTCTCCCGGGACTATAGTAGGAATGAGTGTGGATGATGGAAAGGAGGCTTCCTTTAGAACTTGTGAAGAGGACTAAGTTGGAGGACTGACCTTCCGTGCTGAGCAGGGCCCGAGTGTACAAGTGTGAGTGTGTGTACGTGTGCTCAAATGTATGCCACGTTTCTTTTGTCGTGCGTCTGATGCCTTTGCTAGTGGTTCTGGTTCTTTGTACTTTGTAAAATCCAGTCTATCTTTGATCTTTTCTTGAGGCCATGCTGCATCGGGTATAATAGAAAGATGGTGTCAAAGCGAAGGTTGACTAGGTCCCAGGTTCTTTAAGGATGGGACACTGCCTACTTTTCTCTATGTCCCCTCCACCCTCCATTCGGTGTGTGGCACCTAGTGGGTGCTAAGTGTGGTTTGCTGGACTGACCTGAATTCTGCCCTGAGCCCACCCAGGGGCTTGCACTGCTCATCAGGAGTGACTTCGGGGTTGCCAGCTGTTTTGTCTGCTCCGCTCACCGTGATCACTAAGCAGAACACCCTTGTCTGTCCTACTCTTCTGGCAAGGTTTGTGTTCGCGCATGGCTCACTGTCCAAAATCCTTTGTCCTAAGAGATAGGACTCAAGCTGTTAAGGTCTGCCTTAAGTGCTGTTCAAGTCCTGGGACTGGTTTGCCTATGTACTGTGTTTGTGCTGTCTACCCACACTCGGATTAATTCCTTTCCCATTGGACCTCTCATCAGCTGTGTGCACCAGAAGCCTTGGAATTGAATGCTCTTGTTTCCTCTCCAGTCACTGTTAACCATTTTACTTTGTTGTTTACCTGTGTGGCTATAGCCCTGGCCATAGGCTGTAGTTAGAAACAGGTAGGTGTAAAAAGAGCAGGTGGTCTGTTGTGGCTTTGTGAGCTCACCGATGTGGTCGGAGGTGAGCTCCGTACTGGGGCTGGGGGGGGGCGGGTCAGAGAGGGATTGGGGGTGTGTTTTCCTTTCTATAAACACTTCCCCATAACTTCTTGCCCAGATGACCTACTGTCTGACAGGGATCTTTCCCCTTTCTCTTCAAACAAGTAGAGACACTACGGAGAAATTATCATTATCATCATCAAGTGAGTGCAGAGAGAGGGCATAAACAGGGTGGGATGGTGGGAGAGGTTATTAGCTCAAGTGATATAAATGTTGACTAGTGTTGGGTGGAGATTGAGAGGCTGGCAAATGTCTTACCACAAACTTGGGAACACTGTAGTGCCACCCAGGGATCTCCTGTCCCACTGGGCTGTTGTGAGGTTCTGTAAAACACTGTATAGAATGTAGGTGTTACTGCTTTTTTTCGACAAAGAATCTTTCTTGAACTTCTGATGCATGTGTTGTAGGGCAGCAAAATCAGGCCATCGCTTAATTGGGTACAGCTTACGAGGAGCAATGAGCAAAGAGAGGATAGCCCATCTGTGGGGAGTTGTTCAAACGCAACAAGTCCTTAAGTCTTAAAGGCCATTAATCTCAAAGCCCACCAGCGCCACAGTATGAAATTAGACCTCCAGTGAACAGCTTTCAGTAGAAAAGTTCCACGACACCTGTCCCCCCTCACCGCTACGTGCCAGGCTGCCTTCACATGTAATCTCCTTAACTCTTATTAGCAGCTCAGCAAAGGGGGTATTATCATTCGCATTTTCACAGAGAGTAAACTGAGGGTCAAAGACTAAGTAATTTACCCAAAGTCACCTTCTACCAAAGGTAGGAGTGGCAGAGCTCTTATCCAAACCCAAGGCTCATGGTATTTCAGTACCTGATCCTGCAGAGTTTCAATGTTGTCACTTAGTAGAGAAGCTATGTCTATAATACAAATTTGAGATGAGCCCTAAAATCCTTACGTGGTAAAGCATCACGAAGTGTTTTAATAACCTCTTTCCCCATCTGTAAAGTAACACTCCCTGGGCTGTGATGATGAAAAGTGGACCATGTGTGTGTCCACCCCCAGCCCTGGGCTCGGCACAGAGTAGGTGCTTTCGGCATATTTAGTGCTCTCGTCCCTACTCCCCTCCCCACGCTCTCTCTTCAAGCCTGAACTTGTCCTCTTTCTCACGTACAGATTTCTTCCTTCTCCTTCTCCCATCCCTCTCTGCCTGCCTTCTTCCACCCTGGCCTCAAGCTCAGGGCCATGCTGTCGCTGGCTAGATGATAGCCAATCACGGTATCATCCTAGATGAGGTTCCCTGCAGTTCAGTGGCTGCAGGAAGCCCGAAGTCTCAAGCTTATCTGGGTGTTTGTTTTGGGAGAAGAGACAAGAAGGAAAACAAAGAAGGTTCTTGAATGAAACCTCAAGCCATAGGAGCATCTGCAGAGGCACTGACTTCTGTCAGGCAGCTTGGCCTTCCCCAAGGGCTGCCAACTCATCTAAGGGCCATTTGGGTTTGAAAAATAAAGGCCACAGTTAGTCATTACCCCCTAGAAAAAACCCTTTGGTTCCACCACTGATAAGTGTGTCTGCGTGTGTTCCTCTTATAGGCCCACGGGTCAGAGTAACGTTTCTTCC
The DNA here is from genome assembly GCF_963924675.1 of Phocoena phocoena. Taxonomy (NCBI): domain Eukaryota; kingdom Metazoa; phylum Chordata; class Mammalia; order Artiodactyla; family Phocoenidae; genus Phocoena; species Phocoena phocoena. The sequence continues at coordinate 86,679,725 of NC_089222.1, read as the reverse complement.
CAATCCCAAATTTCTAATCCAAATAGACCCTTCAGTTCAGCAGACATTGACTTTTCTAGGTGCTAGGGTTACTGAGGTGAAGTGGATGCCTCCTTGCCTTCAGGGAGTTTAGAGTCTGGGGAAAGAGGCATATTATATACAGGCATAAATCATGGTGGAAATGTTGCAGTCGGTGTGCACAGTGCTGTGGAAAGTGGGATGAGGAATAATCGAGGCATTATACAGTGACACTGGAGGTAAGTTTTGAAGGATAAGAAAGGGAGAAGCAGAAGATGGTTCTGGGAGAAGGAAGGTGTGAAAAAGCAGCATTGCCCGGGACTTAGGGCTCGTGGGAGGAAGACAAGGGGGAAGGTTGGCTGCAGCCCAGTTAATATAGAGCCTGGAAGGTTGTGTGAAGAAGTTTGAACCTTATTTGATCATACTTATTTGGGGAGCTATCAAAGGTGAGTCTATTAGCTCTTTTGCTTGTTTGTTTTTAACTGACCTCAAAAGGGGAAAAAAATCACTCCTAATTCCTTCACATTTTCAAATCAGCTGCTTTTATTTGTTTCCTATCTCCTTCCAGGCCTTACCCAACTGTTTACATGCTTTTTACAAAATGCGATCTGCTTTTTTCCTTAATATTCTTTAAACGTTTTTCGTGTTGCTGCTTGCTCTTTCTAATTATTACTTTTAATGGCTGCATAATAGTCCATTGATTTTTCTGCTGTAACTTAAAGCAGTGTGGTAAAGTGAAAAGAGCTAAGGTTTTTTTTTTTTTTGCGGTACGCGGGCCTCTCACTGTTGTGGCCTCTCCTGTTGCGGAGCACAGGCACCAGACGCGCAGGCTCAGCGGCCATGGGAGCACAGGCTCCGGACGCGCAGGCTCAGCGGCCATGGCTCACGGGCCCAGCCACTCGGCGGCATGTGGGATCTTCCTGGACCAGGGCACAAACCCGTGTCCCCTGCATCGGCAGGCGGACTCCCAACCACTGCGCCACCGGGGAAGCCCCGAGCCAGGGTTTTTAGTGTCAGCCAGACCTCGTTCAAATCCTGACTCTGTGGTTTACCATCTGTGTGATCTTGGACAACATATTTAATCACTCTGAGCTTTAATTTCCTCATTTATAAAATGGGTTGGTCGTACACCTACCTTACAGGGCCATTGTGAGAATTATATCAAATTAGGCAAATTATGGATGCTGGCCTATAGGAGGCGTTGCTCAGTGAATGGTAGCTGCTCATTTGTCATCTTTACTGTTCGGTTGAGCTTGATATTCTAGAAAGAAGGTAGGTGACAATGTGGAGGCTTATTAGTTGGGGAGAGGAGAATCAGGGAGCCAGTTTGAAGGCCCTCGACATGCACCGTCTGATACAGTAGCCACTAACACATGTGGCTATGGAGCGCCTGAAATGTGGCTAGTCTGTGCTGGGATGTGTAGTAAATAGAAAATACACACTGGATTTAGGAGACCTAGTATAAAACAAAAAAATTTATTAATGATTTTTACATCGAGTATATGTTGAAACGATGGTATTTTTTGATATATTGTGTTAAAAAAGATATTATTAAAATGATTTCCACTTGATTTTTCAGTGCGACTACTAGAAAATTTTAAACACTATATGTGGCTTGCATTGTGTTTCTCTGGTTTCTCCTGCCAGAGTTAGAGTCCACACGACCAATCAGATACTGGGGTGGAGAATCAGAGGGGGCCAGGAGACAAGGATGAGTCTGGGTTGGGCAGCTGAGTGGATGGTGAATCTTTACATAGTTTTAGGGAAGACCGGGCAAGAGTAGATGGGTTTGAGTCTGTGTTTGTAGAAGCAGGTCATTAGCGGGTGTCCTCTGAGCAGTGAAATGAAAAGCAGGTATTTGGTCTGGACCAGAGGAGCTGTCCCTGCTTTCCTTCAGAGCTGCCATTCTGGCTGTCGCCACATCACACACATCCGTGGTGAGATTACTGACCAAAGTGCCCACTGCCGGGAGGGCTGGGAAGAGCTTGGCTGCTCTGCTGAGCTCCCAAAGTGCTCCAGCACTGGTTTGTACCGGAGCCCCAGCTGTTCCCACTTGCTCCTTCGTGGTCTCCCCCCAGGTCACCCCAGGCACTTCTCGGTAACACACGCAATATGTGGTATTACAAACACAGAAGTTGGAGGGGAAGGCTGCTCTGCAGGGATCGTAAGTATCCAGAGTCCTTTTAGGCCCTGGTCAGTTGTGTGTCTTCACCTACTCTGGTTTGGGGTCTTCAGACCTTTGTGGTTCCCTAATAGATGTAAATGGATATGACGCTGAGATAGACTTCTGGGTAGCATTTCAGGTACCCAAATGCTATTTTGGTTTTAGAACTAGGAATTGAAATTGTACCTGGCTCTCGAAATATCCACTGTAGCCTTTCCTGAAGGGGTGCTGGGATATAGGGCCTTAAAGATCAGGATAAAAGCAAAGAAAAATTATGAGCACTTTTATATACTCTCCTACAGTCTTGCCCTCCCCTCCCCTCCCGCCCCGGGGGTGGAGCTTAGGAAACCACAGGTTCAAGATGCATTTCAGTTGGGGAAGAGCAAGGAAAGTAGAATAGAGCAAGCTTGGAGGACGAAAATCAAACCACAGCAAGCACACCAGAATCTGCCTCGGTTTGAGCAGTTTTATCTGACCTAGCCTGCCTGACTCCGGCACTGGGCGAGGCGAAAGGCCCGTGTAATAGGCGCCAGCACCACTCTGGCGGGGGCTTTCCTAGCAAAGGCGCACCAGCATTTTGCTTCTGTTTAAGCCATTGTCACCCACCAGGACCCCGAGTGTAGCTGTCAGTTGGGTAAAGAGTTTCAAGTTTTTGGTCAGCAATAGTACAACTATAGGAGCGTGTACACGGTTCATTCCTTCAGCCACCATTTAATGAGCTCTTCCTGTGTACCAGACCGTGGGATTAAAGTTTCAACTGTAGGAGAGTATGTGAACGTTTTTATAGTTTTTCTTCGTTTTTATCTTCTGTCTTGATTTTAAACTTGTGATTTTTTTTACAGTCACAGAACAAAAAACTATGTTTCACAACTTACAAAACTGATTATTCTTTAGGAATTCTATCATAGCTTGGTTACCAATTTTATTTTTTCTGAGAAGTTGGGAGAAATGTACTCTGTTCCCTCCCCACATCTCTCCCCTCCTTCCCTTTTTGGCCCTGGGGAAGGATCACCTCTGACCTCAGGGAGCCCTAAGTCTCACTTCCATCATATATATTCATGACAAGGCTTCATCTGCTAGACAACCCACTCCATCAACTCAAAGAAGCCCCATATGCCCTTAGTTTGGCTGTGGCAGAGCAGCCCGAGGAGAAAGAGGGCCCCAGCTTGGCAGGCTGGTGGGTCCTCTGCTCCTACAGGGATGTATTTCTAAAGTAGTTTCATCTCATTGCAAAACCTGTGACTTTTCCCATGCAACTGTGGAGAGCTAGGAATTGACAACAGCCCTGACACCTCCGGGAGGTAGGTGTTGCTGGCTTGAATGCCCTTCAGTTGACTGGGGTGGGTGTTGGGGGTAGGTAGGTAGGTAGGGGTTGGGATATCTAGGCATAGCGGGCTGAATAGCTCTGAAGGCTTGTGTGCGCCAAGGCCCCGATGGACCTGCCCACCTGCCACACCGTCTCTCCACACGTGCACGGGCCGTGCACACCTGCGGCTCCACGTGCCCTGGCCCCTGCGCAGGTGCTGTGCTGCTCTCCCCACTCTGCTGCCCAAGAAGTTCCCACTCGTCACCTCTCCCCGCCAACTCCAAGCCCCCGTCTCAGCATCACCTCACCTTCCTCACTCCTTACCCCACAGTCCTGCCTTTCTGCCAGCCCAGACTTCTCCAGATTAGAGCTCTCTAGGGACCTGGTCCTTTTAAAAAGAAGAAGTAAAGAAAAGAGAGGAAAAACAGAAAGAAAGAAGCAAACAGAAGAATGAAACTGGACCGAAGAGGCAGTGGTGCCTCGAGCTATCTCACTGCATTACAATGAATATGGACTCTATTAAGCTCCGTTCTGCCTGTTAGTGTTTCCCTGGGCAACACAGCCCCCATATGGCAGGCATGCAGCAGATTAGGGGAGGCCCCTGGGCCTCATTGAAGGCCGAGGGCGTGATTGGCAGTTGAGCCTCCTCCCTACCTCCCCCTACTCCTCACACTTGACACTGCCTGTGTTTATCTAAAGCGAGGAGGGGGGGCCATTTGGAAGGTTTTTGTGCTGCTCTGAGAGAAGGGAGAGGAGCGGGGAGGGGGGTTGCGGAGGAAGGCGG